>NW_003101681.1:6738772-6770655 GCF_000003855.2 Blastomyces gilchristii SLH14081 | reverse complement strand
TCTTCTTCTTCTTTGATCAGAAGAAACATATGCTCAAGCAGCTGAATCAGCTGTCTCTAAATCTGCTATCTCAAAACATACTCAAAATCCTGAGAAAACTGAGAAGAATAATGCTCATACTTCTATTCATAGAAAAGTGAAGAAAAAAATGCAAAAGAAGAAAAACTTTCAAATCTTCAGAAATAGAAGACTTATTCTCAAAGTCTCAAATCAGAACATCTTACAAAGAAACAAGCTAAACTCAAATCTCATTTTCAGAATCAGAAATAAAATTAATCAGCAGTTCTTTTCTCAGTTGATGACTGATATTGAAGTTCAAAAATCAGTTATAGCTTTAATTAAGTCATTCTTCTTTAAAAACTCTATCATTCTGACTATAATGCTTGAATTCAGTGCAGAATTCCTTATTCAGAATGAGAATCTCTGAAAATTAACAATAGAATCTTTATTAAACACAATAATTCTATCTGAGAGAGATGAAAAGAGAGAAAAATTCATTCTTTATAATATTTCAGTTGAAATTTTTGACTGTGAAGAAGAAATACTACTTCTTAAAAATGAATTAGAAGAATACAACTCTATTTAACTGAGAAAAGAGTCTGTATGACTAAATTCAATTGAGTTCAGACAAAGTAGAAGAAATGTCTCTGTTCTAGTATATATAAAGATACTTGAACAGTCAAAGATCTCTGAAGTAAGAGTTGTAGATTTGAAAATGAGAGTTCATGAATACAAAGACTCAAGAATGAATCTCAAAGCTCAAACACAGTGTTCAAACTGTCTGTGGTTCAGAAGAATGTATGATCATCAGATAATAACACGGCCACTTCCGAACTACTAGTGTACATGTATGAATGTAAAGAGGGGCCCTAGCAGCCACTAATTAATTTAGCATATGAGATTCAATATATAAGAAGCCGGTGTATGCCTGTAATCATACACTGACTTAAGCAATCTTTGAATCACATCTGATAGCATGTCTAAAAACTGATGAGAAGCACAGGCTTCTCCAGAATATGATAATTCTGTCTATGAAGTGATTTGTAGTTATCATGTCAGTGTGATTCTAGAATATCTTAAAAGATAGTGTATGAAGAGCAGTGAGTGAAAGAGTATCTGATTAATACTGCTTTACTTGTTGAAGGAAAACTCCATACTCAGACAAATGTCATATATGCGAATGAATGAGATGTGAGAAAAGGAATGAAAGTGATGAACCAGATTCAAAGAAGATCACTCTTCACTCAAAGAGATAAAAGAAAGAGTGATCATCATCAGAGTCATATGATGATAACAGAAATCATATAATAATATAGTGATAGAATGATATAGTGATACAATGATACAGTGATATAGTGATATAATGATAGACATTGTATAATCAATGACAAAATCACTGAAATGAATACCTTCTCTAGCTAATATGAACAACACTCTTCTCTACTACTTGAATCAGAAGATATGCAGAATCTCTCAGAGAGTTTACTTAAAGCAGTAAGAAAAGTGACTGAAACAGCTGAACTGAAATTGAAGCTCTGTACATGTATGAGAATTCTAAATGAGATTGAGGTCTTGCATACACAGTAGCAGACTGAGATAGAAGTCAAACAACAATTAACATTTACTGCAGATTAAGTATTCACTATGAAGAGCTTCACTGATGCAATTATCATCATCAATAAGAATAGAGAAAATCAGATCTTAGGTCTGCAGCAGAAGATTGAATATTTACACAGATAGATAACTATACTGAATCTGAAGATTTCATCACAATCATTTATAATCTCTTCAGAAGTATACACATTATCAGAGACTGCTGTGCAGAATGAGAATCTGAGTATGAAATATATTAAGTCAGAAGATCTGCTGAAGTTATTAAGTTTTAATAACAACTGAAAAAATAATGCTGCAATCAGCTGACTAAGTCAGATGTGATTATATTATCAGATTGAATATGAACTCACAGACAGACAGTTAACAGAATTTTAACAAGTCTTAAGATCTGCTATGTTTCTATATGAAAAAGTGAAGTCATTATAAATGACTGATGAAAAGATAAATCTCACAGATCTGAAGTGATATTCATTCTCATGAATATGAAATGAGTTTTTCAAATAAATCTTATACAACTTTGAGAAAGTGAATATATAAGACAAGTATTATAAATACTTCACTAAGTATAAATAAGTAAGTAATCTTACATTATACTTCATATACTTCAGCTTACACTATCTTATATTAAATGAAGAGCTTTCAATATCTTTCTATTTACAGATCTTCATTCATGATCTTACATCTGAGTTGAAAACAGAATGAAAATGCTTAATCTCACAGTCAGATACAGTGAAGAAAGCATATAATATTCTCATCATACAGAAACAAGTGAGTCAATTGCAACAGAAAATACTGTAATCAAGTATATCTCAGTGAAGAACAGATAATCAGACTTCTATGACACAAGTCATATATCTGAATGCAATGAATCTAGATCTGAATGCTATTGCTAAAGCACTGAATTCTCTGAAAAAGAGATTCTCTGAGTGAAAATCTTAATATTATGAGTATTAAGCTTGCTTCAACTGCAGATGTCAAAATCATGATGTAAAAGATTACACTCAGCATGCACAGTTAAAAAACTAGCAGAATCAGTGAGCTTGAAGACACTTACTGATATTCTATGAAAAGCCTTCAAAGTGAAAGAGATGTCTGTGTTAGATGACTCTCTGAATTCTGTGAATGCAAAGAAGAAGCAGACTTCTGAATAAAGTATGAATGAGAATGATGAAGTGAACACTCATCTCAATATCTTGAGACCTGAAATGTTAATGTATAGAGAGTACTTGAGTAAGAATTGAGAGATGGCTATAAAAGTGTTAGCAGACACAGAAGCTTCTACACAATATATTGATAATTATATAATTCAAAGATTGAAAGAGATCTGCTGAGTGAAGAATCTCTGATGTATAAGATTATCTGATAACTGATATTTGATATCACCTGTAAGAGTAAGAGTTCTCTTGCACTTCAGAGAATAATCTTGCTATATTTAAGCACAAGAGCTGCAGAACATGAAATATGACCTTATTCTCAGACTTGATTGATTTTAAAGGTTTAACTCACAGATTCAATGATGTACATGTCATATGCAGTTGACTGATAGAAAGAAAATGATTCATACAATTTTATTAACTGATATAAGAAGAACATTTCACATCTCTGATATAGAAGAATTAAATCTGCTTATACATTAACAAGCAAAGAGAACACATCTGAAAGCATTCTATATGTTATACAGAACTCAGAAGTGAAGAAAACTAAGATAAAGAATATGTGAGAGAATAAGTGTATGAAGAAGCTTCTGAAGAAGTATGAAAAGGTCTTTCAAACAGATCTTTCACTGAAATTGTCACCAGATTGAGGATTCATACATGAGATTGACACAGAGAATGCAAATCAGTCAATCAGAATGCATATCCTCTGTCACAAACACATCTTAAAGAACAGAAGTGTCAGATCACAGACCTTTTAGATATGATCTCATAACACTTGTATCAAGCATGTGAGGCTTTTCAGTTCTATTCATGAAAAAAGATGAGTGAAGAGTGACAGATGTGTATCAAATTATCAAGCACTTAATAAGCTTATAATCAAGAATAAATATTCACTATTATGAATTCAATAATAGTTGAATACAGTTGAAAACATCTGATATCTATCAAAGATTAATCTTCTCTCAGAATACTGGCAGATCTGTGTAGACAAACTGTCAGTTCTGCAAACTATGTTTAATACACAATGAGAAAAGTTTGAATTTCTGATAATATTATTCAGTCTGACAAATGTGTCTGTCATCTTTTAAATGATGATGAATACAATTCTTTATAAACAGAATGAAATCTCATATCTCATATATCTTAATAATATTCTAGTCTTTTCAAACTTATATAATGAATATCTGAAGCATCTCAATGAAGTGCTTACAACTCTGACAGAGTATAAGCTCTATATCAAATCAATCAAGTGTGTGTTTGAAATGAAAGAGTTGAAGTTTATAGAACATGTAGTGAGTGATGACTATATACATCTCATTTCAGAGAAATTGAGTGTCATAGTGAATTGATCACAGCTGAGAAATATACATCATGTATAACAGTTTCTTAAGTTGATCTCATACTACTGTAGATTTATTAAGGATTTTACATGAATATCTGTATCACTCTCAGATCTCTTAAGAGAAACAGATGTGAATCTGTGAAAGAAGAAGTTTCATTCAATCATCTGAAATACTGTGTGTGAAGAGGCTTTTCTCACACTGAGAGAACATGTAACAATATTCTCAGTGCTTATTTAATCAGATTGTGATAAACCTTTCTATATTGAGATAAATACATTTGAATGAGCTATTAAAGACACTCTTCTACAGATGAGTAAGAACAGCAAGCTGCACTCAGTGACATACAATGATAGAAAACTATCAAGTACTGAGCTCAATTACTCAGTGTATGAAAAGGAATTACTAGTGATCAAGCACACACTGGTATTATGAGATAGATATATTAACAATGAGTATATAACAACAGTGATCACAGATTATGAAAGTCTCATCTATCTACAATCAATGACAAAACCTTTCAAATGCTTAGTATGTTGAATCTCAGAGTTTCAAGTATACAATCTTCATATCAAATATCAGAAGAGATCAGACACAGTGATGTCAGATATAATCAGTTACAGACTCAATTTCATGAATAAGAGTTCTGTGAATCAGATATAAGAGATGTTCACATTAAACATACTGAGAGAATGCAAGGAATCAGAATGAGTGAACATTATAATCTCTTACTTAAAGAATAGCAAGATGTCAGATGATAAGTGTCTTGTAAAAGTAGTAGAAGAGATGCTTTCAAACTTCAAGCTGAGAAAATTAAAAAATAACATTGTGTTTTACTGTAATCTAGAATACACAGAAGCTCCCTATCTAGAATCTTCATTTAGATGTGACTTGATGACTCATATGTACAAGGAATTCAGTTACTTAGAAAGCTCTGGACTCATGAGTATACTCAAATCAAGAGTATACTAGTCAAGCATGGCTGAGAACATTCAGATATACACTTACAAGTGCCTGAATTGCCAGGTTGTGAAAGAATCTAAGAAAGGATTGAAATGCAAGAAAGTGCAACATCAGATGAAATGTATGATACAACTGTTCAAACAATGAGAGATGAATCTCATAGACATATTATCATAAACATTAAATGAAAATCAATGAATAATCACTGCTATTGATTATGCTACTGGCTGGCCAGTTATGAAAGCAGTTTCAGAGATGATAGAGAAGGTGATGATGAAGTTTCTACATGATGAGATCTATGTCAACTATGAAATGCTGCATGAGATTCTAACTGATAATGATGTGAATCTCATAGAAGGAGCAGTGAGGCATTTCATAAGTCAGTTACAGACAAGACATTGTAGAACAACATCATATCATTCATGAATGAATGAGAAGATGAAATGCTTAAATGAAATCTTGAGCAACATGCTGATGAAATATCTAGTGAACAAGTCTATGAGATTATGAGATGAATATCTCAGTCAGGCACTATTAGTCACACGAATTCAGCAGCATGCAGTCACCAAGTATTCATCATTCTACCTGTTGTATGGATTGCATCCGCGCATCCCAGAGAATGCTTCAAAAAAGGTGAGGAAGAGAACAGCAGTTGCAGACACAGCAGAAACAGCAGTTGCAGATGCAACAGTTGTGAATGTGAAATCAAGATTGAAAGAGATCAGCCACACACATGCAAAAGCTAATGAGTTACTCCTGAACTGAGTAATTTAATTGAAAAGAATACAAGACTCACTTATTAAGAAATCAAGTCTCAAGATGAAAATATGAGTTCTTGTATACAATGAGAGTTCTGAGAAGTTTCAATCTAGATGATTTGAGTCATATAAAATACTTAAATCACATTCTCTGAAAATGTACACATTGAAAGAATCAGAGAGACAGATCTTATACAATTTAATCAATGATTTATAACTTATGAAAGCAAAGATACAAGATCTGAGTGAATTATAATTATCTACAGCACTATTATCAGCATTGAAAAAGAAAAGACTTACAATTGAAAAGTCTTATGAAGTAAGAGAAATCATAGATGCTTATAAATCAGATAATCTCACTTATTCTGATCTTTTCATGATTATAAGAAAAGAATGAAAAGTAATGAAGAAATCAGATGAACATCACACTTCAATAAGTGATGAGACTGTAGCTGATTGTATGATAACACATCACAGATAGCAGACATAATACAGTAAAAAGTGATCTCAGAGCAGCAGACTTGCATATGAGTCAGATTGCAGAAGAAAAAGAAATTCAGAGTTAAATTCAACTGTTTACATCAGTTCAATCACAGAGATTACAGAGAATGAACTATCTGAAATATCTGCAGATGTATGAGATCAAGTCATCTCAATCTCTGAGAATACTCAGAGATCAGATGAGATTAGTTTCAATGAGCTGTTTACTGTAGTGATCTGAGTGAGTGAAGAGAGACAGTATAATACATGAGACAGAATTATAAAAAGTTGAAAGCTGCTGAATCTAGTCACTGAACACTGTATTATATAGAGATTATGTAAGAGTAGTGACTAGCAGATAGAGAAAAAGTGTAAGAAAAGAGATAATGAATTGATCATTAACTGTAAGAGTCAGCTGTAAAAGACAAATATTATCATACATATCTCATTCATTTTTATATGTCACACATTTAATCTATTTCCAACATCACATCATCTGAAAAACATCAAAAATAAAGAAAATCTCAAAACTTGAGATCTGTAAGAAATTTGAGAGTCATAAGCTGCTCTTATAATAATACTGTACATATCTCTGATTCCTCTATCACTCTGTATACAATATTAATGTCATTTATCACAAGATTGACTGAAATGCCAATATAAAAATATGCATGCATATGTGTAGAGAAATTGAAGAAGAGTGCAGAACTCACAGAACTAGAAGTCAGAGTAGGAGAAATAGAGACAGAAGAAACAGAAGAAGAAGAAGATACAGAACTGAACAAATTACAGAAGTCACTCAGAGCTGAACACTTATAATCTGATATATGCACAACCTTTCTCACAGAGAAGGAAGAAGAAGTGATGAGAGAAGCTTGAGAGTGAGAGAGAATAGTCTCAGCAGTGTTGTCATCTTTGATTAAAATGATCTCTGATGCTGAAGCAACTAAGAACTATTATTAGTATATGAAATCATAAAAACAGAGATAATAATTACTGAATGAACATCTGCTGATCTTAGAATTGTATGTGTAATTACAACACACATGAGACTTCTCAGAAAGAGAGAGAAGAACACAGAGAAATACAGAAAGCAGAACACAGTATGTGAACAGCTCATTCTTACAATGACATCTCAGATAAGATATACAAGCCTCACACTCACAGATGTAAAAGAGTATGATATTCATATTTCTGTTTCTGAAAACACAGATATCTTTCACCTGTATTACAAAGTTGAATGACAGATATCAGAGAATAGACTGATATGAATCTATTATTCTAAAGAAATTCATCAGAGTGAATATCTCTGTAATATTGAACTTTACAGTTATGAAAAGTTTCTTAATATCTGTGAATATTATAACTTTGTGCACAGTAAAACTGATAATAATTTTCTCTAAGAACAGAAAAATTAGTATCAGAAAGAAAAGATAAAAAGAAAAAGACTTACAAACTTAACACTGTTGAGAAGAAGAGTGATTCTCTGATATAAATGAATAATTCTCTCACTATGAATATTTAAAATGAATATAATAATTGACATCTGTGACTGAGCTTTAGATAGTCATGTTATACACAGTCTTTATACAATAAATCATTCTGAGAGTTAGTAAGAAGAGTGAGAGTATACACACTGAAAGAGATGATTCATTAAGCCTATACAATATCTTCTTGAAATGAGAAGAGCTGGTAACAAAAGCAGAGACAGTAAAACCAGAAGTTGCAGAAGTGAGGGTTGCAGGAACAGGGGTAGTGAGAGAGGAATCAGACACAGAAGCAGATGTAGAAGATTGAGAGAGAGCAGCAGAGAAAGAAACAGAGAAGACAGAGAGAGATGTGAGAGACTCAGTCACACATGATATAGATAATTTCTTCATTATCATGTTCTTCAAGTTCTCAATCAAGAATGTAACATCAGGTTCATTATCATTAGCAGATGTGAATCTGTCAACATGTGAAGATTCTATGTAAATAAAAACAAATATATCAGCATCTGTGTCTATGCAAAATCATGTCAGAAAACACAATCAGAAACCTGCTGAGAAGAGAAATAATTGAAAGTGTATAAGAAGATAAAGAGAGTGTATAAGAAGATGAAGAAGATGTATCATCATTCATGATAATATGTTGTTCTGACAATTATTAGAAGATAAACAAGTTCTGATCATGTTTCACAATGCATTACACTTACTGCTAATGAACTGCCTGGTATGAGTACTATAATAACACTTGTTATAGAAATGAGAGATCATTGCCAGAAATGTGTACAATGTGATAGATGAACAGATAGAAAGAGTTGAACAGAAGAAGAGATAGAAATCTTGAATGATAATAGCATTCAATGATGATGAAATGAAAAAGATGATTGAAGAATGAGAAAAGTTAGTGAATGAGTGATATAATATAGTGAAAGTTTCTTTGTGAGAGTGTACACAGAATACTAGCTGAATCAGAAATAGATCACATAATTATGAAATGCTAGTGATGAGCTAATCTGCATGAAGCTAGAGTATACAACATGATTATGTGAGTGTGACTGAATCTGATAGAAGAGAATGTGATTCAGAAGAATGTATAACTGTTGAATAATAACACAGCTGCTTTCAAACTACTAGTGTACATGTATGAATGTAAAGAAGGGCCCTAGCGGCCACTAATTAATTTAGCATATGAGATTCAATATATAAGAAGCCAGTGTACGCCTGTAATTGTACGCTGGCTTAAGCAACCTTTGAATCACATATCAGAGATATGAATACTCTACAATCTTCTATTTCAGAGACTCAAAATGTGCATTCTATGCCAGAGATTATAAAACTAGTGAGCATAAATATGAAACATACTTAAAAAGAGATGAAATATGTTAATATACTCTGCTTAAATGCTCTAATTGCAAAGAAAAACATGCATCTAGCTCAAAACAATGTATATTTACTTCAAGAACTTAAAAGAATTGAAGAAAACATGAAGCTCAAAGCAAATCTAGAACTGAAGAGAATAGTTAAGTCAGTAAACTCACAACTGCAAGCTTAAAAAGAAGAAACTCTCAACTATCTAAATCTTCAAACTTCAATTCTTCAGCTAAATGTAAACAGAATTTGAATTCTCAAACTTCTGTTAAGATTAGAGAATTAAGAAATGACTCTGATAATAAACTAGATATAATACAAGCAGTTGAGATTTCTATCTTTCAGAATAGTTATAATCTACTATCTGATAATAGTGATTAGATTCTACTCTACTCTCTTTTAATATGAATATACAACAAAAATAATAAAAAAAGTTTAAAAACTCTTCAAAAATCACATTTATTTAAAATAATGTGAATAGAAACTCAAATTGCATTTATTCTTATCTTCAAATTGTATTTGAATAAAAAGTTGATTTTATACTGCTTCAGAAGCCAAATTTTGATGCTGAGTAAAAATATATCATTTCTCATTCAAGCTACTACTGCTTTATATCTCAAAAGTCTGAGATAAAGTCAAGAGTAGTGATCTATGAAAGAAAGAGATCAATATATCAATTTAATCTAAGATTTAATATCATATCTGACTCTGATATTCTGATAATTGATATTATAGATAAAGAGAATGAGTTTGATACTATACATCTTATAAATATCTGTAATGAGAAGTTATTGAAGAAAAATAATAACATCTGAACAATTAATAGAGGATTTCTGAACATAACTTTATCAAGAAACTCTATAATTGTAGGAGATTTCAATACACATCATCTCTGATGAAATTCAGAATGTAAAAGAGCAGTAAGAGCTGATAATCTGATTTAATAAATCTTTAAGTATTTAATAGATTTAGTTAACAAGTCTGATTAATAAACATTCTTTAGAAAAGATATGAAACAGAAATCTATTATAGATCTAATCTTCATATCACAAAATTTAATGAAAAAAAGACTTGTAAACTGATTTATTAATTTAAATGAGACATCAGGATCAGATCATGAGATTATTCAATTTGATATTAAACTGAGTGAAGAATAAATGAGTGAAAACTCTCTTCTCTTTAATCAGTTTAACTTTGAAAAAGCTGACTGAAAGATAGTTGAAGAAAGCATAAAACTGTTAAAATCTGAAAGACAGAGTGAGCTATATTGAAATTCTGATCAAGATATCTCAAATGAAATGCTTAAGAATAGAGTGAAGCTCATTACATCTATTATTCTAGTAAGTGTTAAAGATAATATTTCAAAGAGAAAGTCTTCTGAGTATTTAAAATCTTGATAAAATAAGAATATTACATCTAAATGAAAACAATTGACTACTGCTAGAAGAGATTGAAAGAATGATATAATTTCTGATAAAGAGTTCAAAGCTGTCAGAAATGAATATTTTTCAGATATTAAAGAAGCTAAAACAGACTGCTGAAATAAATTTCTTGAAGAAGTATAAGAAAAGAAACTTTTTAAAGCTTTTAACTATACTAAAACAAGAAGTGTAGTAAAACTTCCAACTGTAGAATATAAGTTTCAGAATGAATTATATACAGCAAACTCTTTTGAGAAAAAATATCAAGCTTTTATAAGAACTCTCTTTCAAAACTCATCAGATTCAGATTCAGAGAAAGAGAATATATCACTTCTCAACTATATTAATGAAAATGACTGGAAATAGTCTGATCTTACTCAAGATGAATTAGAGTCAGTTATCTTCTCAAGTTCAGTTAAAACTGCTGCAGGGCCTGATTCAATTAATCACTTAATTATTCAAAATACATACTTCTACTTAGAGAATGAATATTTTGAGCTCTTTTTCAATCTCTTGAAAAATGAATATCATTCTGAATACTGGAGAGAAGTCACTGAAGTGATTCTTATAAAATCTAATAAAAAACTTCAATTTCTAAGTTATATAGAGTAATATCTCTATTGAACTGTCTAGAAAAGGTTTTAGAAAAGATAATAGCTACTTAACTATCTTTTATAAGCTCTATCAGTAATTCTCTTTTATTCAGTGAATAAATGAGAGATAGAAAACAGTGTTCTGTAATTGACACTGTTCTCTCAGTTGTTTATAATATTTAAATAGCAAAGTATGAAGATCTGGTCTCAACTGCAGTTTTTATTGATATAAAAGAAGTATTTGATTATATTTCAAAGTCAAAGTTAATTCAGATATTGAAGATGTTAAAACTGTCACTTTCTCTAATAAAATGAGTTAACTGTTTTATGTTTAAAAGAATTATATAACTTTTCTTTGATGGAATGAAATAAGATAAGACTGAGATAAAAATAGAAGTATCACAAGAATCTTCAATCTCACTTATTTTATTTATAATATACACTGCATATCTATTCAAAAATAGAAATATGATAATAGTGTGATCTCTGAGTTATATAAATGATATTGATCTAGTCTACAGTGTAAAAACAATCAAAGAGAATTTAAAAGTGATTGAAGAAGCTGTAAAGGAAATCTTTATTAGATCAGATATCAATTAAATTCAATTTAATATGAATAATACTGAGTTAATTCATTTCTTTTCTAGATTCAATGAGAAAGAACTATCTCTAACACTTTTAAATAAAGAGATTAAACTCAGTGTAAATGTTAAATAATTAGAAGTATGATCAAACTCTAAGTTGAATTTTAAATATCACATTCAACAAAGAACTATCAAGACAGAAAGACTATTGAACAACATAATCAGACTATTAAATACAGAGAGAGATCTGTTCTTCTAAGCTATGAAACAGTTATATATAGCCTGTATTACATCAGTAGCTGATTATGAAGTTTAAGTTGAATGAAATAATCAAGAGAATTTCACTGAACTCTTTCAAAGTCTGTAAAACAGAGTCTTGAGAAGAATTCTGAGAGCATTTAAATCCTCTTCTATTAAAGCAATGAAAATTGAAGCTTCAATTCCTTCTTCTACTATTAGATTTGAAAAGACCTGTATGAACTATGCTCTGAGAGTTATAAAGATAAGCTTAAGTTATATAATCAGAGAAAGAGTCTCTTCTTCATTTTCATCAATTAACTCTGAAAATGAACTGAATTGAAATAGATTTCTTGATTGAAATGAAAATAATTCTTCAAAGAAAATATCTTCTCAACTGTACAGACTATGCTCTCTGATTAAAAATCAATTTTCTTTTTTAAATGTTGAAAAAGTTGATTATGAGAAGTTATCTCTCTGAAGAGAAAAGCTTGAATCTCTTATAGACTTACAAATAAGTGAACTATCTAAAGAGAAAGAATATGAACAGCATTCAAAGAGAATTTCTACAATCAATATAAAAGACTCTATTCTGATTTATTCAGATGACTCAAAAAATGAGAATTTGAATAGATTAGGTGCAGGCATTGCTTATTTTAAAGATAATATCAATTTTATCTCAGATTTCTGGAATTTAGGCTGTGAATCTGAAGTCATTGATGCTGAACTATTTGCAATAGTTAAAGCTTTCAAACTCATTGAAATAAAATCTCATAAAAGAGGAAATAGTTTGAAAGAGGCATGAATATTCTCTGATAGTCAAGCTGCTTTAAAAAGACTTAGAAATAGTCAGATTCATAATAATCAAATGAATCTTGAACTGATCTTAAACTCTGTTTTGAAAATTCAAAAGAGAAGAACATCAAAGCTGATTATTCATCTGCACTGGGTTCCTGCTCATATGAATATTCATGGCAATGAATTGGCTGATTCAGCTGTAAAAAAGAGTGCAGAATTAAGCAGATCTACTCAAAAAATTGTGTCTTGGTCTTTTATAAAGAGAAAAATAAAAGAATCTTGTTTAGACAAGTGGAATGGAAGCTGGCAGAAACAAAAGAAGAGTATACATTATTCAAGATTTGAAACAAAGCCCAAGTGGAAATCTTGTTCAATTAAATGTAAAAAGAAAATATTCTCATCTATAATACAGCTGAAACTAGGACATGGCTATTTCAAATCTTATATACAAAGATTTGATGATAGATTTGACTCAATAGAATGCTCATTCTGTAATACAAATGAGAATCCTGAGCATATTGTAATGCACTGTGCATTATACAATAGTCTCAGAGTCAGATTGAAAGAGAAGTATGATCTAAATCAATTAAATATGAGATTCTTATTCTCAACTGAGACAGGAATTAAATACTTAATAGACTTTCTATCAGAAACTCAAGCAGCTACAAGAAAATGGCTAAATTCAGAATTATCTGAATATGAAGAGGAGGAAATCAACCAGATATAGTCTGTTAAAACAGCTATATACTATCTTTTAATAATTTGTTTTATTACAGTCTTTCTTTATTCTATCTTTTTCTTTCAATTTCTTTCTGTCTATCTATTTAATGTGTCTATCTTTAAGACTGTGTTCTCTTTTCCTTTGTCATGATATTGTCAAATGGTTTCAAAGTATGAGATGATGTTAAAACACTGCAATTTGTAAACAGTTTTTGTATTCTGGGCTGGAATTTTCTGATTTTGCATATCTGAAATTGATGAATGTATAATAGTTAACTTTACAGATATAGGAAAAACCCTGAGAACTAAAAGTTCTCAGGTAGATGTCATAGTCTCTGACTGCATACATCTATAATTGAAGAATAATAATAATAATAATAATAATAATAATAAGAAAATTACTACTGAATTAAAAAAGCAGTCTCAGACTGATTCTGTAACTGTGAAAAAGAATAAGAATAAAGATGAGAATAAAAGTACAACTGTATAAAAGTACACTCACTGTAAAAGACATGAATATATATTGATAGATATTTTATCTTACATTCTGATAAAAGAAAAAAGAAGATGAACAAGAAGAATGATAATAAAAAGAAAGAGAAGAAGAATAACTTAGTAAGTTCTCAATCAGTAGTAAATACAGTGATTATAAAGATTGAGTTCTATTTCTCTTTCACAGTCACTGAAATATCAGTCTCTGAATCTTGATATTTGAACATATGTATAAGTCTGAATATAATAGATGAGCTTCATTCTTTTTCAAATATTAAATCTTTTAATGATAACATCTCTGTCAATTCTGCAACTGAGAAAACTGAGTTTATCAAGAAGATTGAAACTGTTATCTTAAAGATTGAGAATAATGATGTTAACTTGTGAAATGTTCAATATATTTCTAATGTTACAGTTAACCTACTCTTATTTGCAAAGCTTGAAGATCAGGAATTTCAATTTACATTATCTTTCACTATTCTCTCATTTTTCATTTGTAGAGCTCTGAATGATGTCATTTTTCATACAGTTCAGACTGCTCAGAATAATATATATAAAATTATTAAATAAGAGTTCAATGAGGATTTCAATTATCTCAGTAAGACAGTCAAGTATATTATGATGTCTCATGAGTATGATTTTGAGCAAAAAGTTGTTTTTTCTGTGACTACTACTACTACTATTAATAACATTGATTCTGCAGTCATGAATATAGACCTTAAGAATACAAAGATATCAAAGACTCTTTTGAATTAATATTACAATTTCAGTTATATTCACACTAGTGCTATAATTACTATGATCAAGAATTCTCATACTGAAGTTATAATTAAAGATTCTAAGACTAAGTTCTTTTGCAAAGAATGTGTCAAGACAGATATAAGATGAGATTATTAAAAAACACTGATGTCTAGATCTATTCAATTCATTAAGAAGGTTCATATTAATCTTGTAGATAGTAGATATACATTGAAAGATCTCTCTGATCATCTCTTTGAGTTCTGTCAGAGAATTAAATACTGAATGCTTATCACCTGCAATGCAACTTGCTATCATTGAGTATATTTTTTAAAGTTCAAGAATGAGACTGTTCAATACTTTGAGTTATAGCTCAGATTCATGAGTAATCTGAGGTATACAGCTTCTGGTTTTCTACAGACTGATATTGATGATGTTTTCCAATCTACACATATACACACAGTTATGAATTCATATGATATTAAATGAGAATCAATGATATCTTATTCATCACATCAAGATGAAGTTTCTGAACATGAAATCTGCACTATTATAAAATGAGTTAGAGCTGCTCTTTTGAAAGATAATCTCTTTAAGAAGTTCTGAGTAAACATTCTAGAGACAGTGATTATAATAATCAATAATACTTCTATATCTACAGTTCTTTATAACTTGAAATTTTGATTCTCTACTGCAGAGACTCTCATGATCTCAAGTTTACATAAGATTTCTTAATATGCACTTACAAATATCTCACTGAATGTGAGGCATTTTCACTGATTGAGTGCAGTGATCTTTGTTCACTGACATGAATTTCAGAGATCTGTGAATAAGCTTTCTTCACATGTTGATTTCTATCATATCATTGAATTCAGTGACATATCAATCTATCATCTATAAAATCCTGAATCTGATAAGATTATTATCAGTAGTGATGTGAGATTTCTGATTACTGAAAAATCAGAATCAGTTGTTACATCTGTAACACTCATTAATTATATCACTGAACTGAAACCTGGCATTTGTCTGATTAATAATGAGAATGCTTCTGACATTGATAATCTGAATTCTACATAATTGCAGCCCGCAAAATCACTGACTACATATACTCTAAGCTCTGTTACAGGTAACCTCTTAAAGTTCTACAAGAATGTGACATCTTGGTCAGAGAAGGTAGAACATTATTGAAAGAAGTTTATACAATGAGAGATTACTGACCTGAAGCGACATAATATATAAAGTTTGATCTTTAGATCTGATATTCTGAAGAATGAATCAATTACTCTGAGCTATTGAGTATTTCTTGAGAAAGATAGGCCTGTGAATCTGAATACTGATTCTGATAATATTCTTAGAAAATCACATTAAGTGATTTATAATAACTGACTTAAGAAGAGTTCTAGAGAAGAGATCTATACTTCTATTATCACTGATACTGTCAATTGTATTCTTTTTACAATAGCAGTACTACACAGTTAAACACTTTATTAAGTGAATATAGTGATAGTATATCTGTATTAGTGCCTTACTAAGAAGATCTATATGAGATAACTCACTGAATTTGAGACAGGTTCACTCAAAACACTTGTCTGTGTAATTGAGAGTAGTTTATACAGCCTGGATTTCACAGTGAAGATCTGATATAATTACTTAACAGCTCTGTTAAGTAATCTTGAATTTACAGTCAGTGTCTATGATCTGATACTCTGATATCATACATTCAGATAATATCTCTATATAACAATCTATGTTGACAATCTTAACATTATATCTGAAGTTTCTGAAAATGCTGATTAACTAGTGAGTATACTCAGTGATAAATTAGAAGTCAAGAATCTATATCAATTAATTAAGTATTTAAGTATGAAAGTTAATTGTTCTGACAAAGAAATTAATTTAAAATATTATCAATATATCAAATATCTTATTGAAGATTTCTATCTTAATAATGCAGTTGTTGTTGAAACACTAATAAAGAATGAATTCTGTATTAATAATTCTTCAATGTCTGAGAAAGAGACTGATTTCACAATTTAGTGATATTAATATAGTATTGTAACATGGCGGAACAGAAGCGGTGACTAGTCAGTGATGTCATGTAGAGATAGTTGTTTAAAAAGCTGTATAAGTAAGCTTGACTATCTTACTTAAATAGTGAGCTTGTAGACTACAGAATTATTACAAGAATATCACAGATATGATACTTAGTATACTAAGAAGATTATATAAGACATGCAGTAACTCTTGTATATATTTCAGTAGAAGAAAAATAAATCACTGACTTCTTTCATGAGAAGCCAGCATCTAGCTATTCTATATAGACAATGAGTGAATACTTTCTCTCATTTTACAAGTGAGAATAGCTGAAGTGATATCTCAGCAGTGTCTCACTATTAAGAAAAAGTAATCTGCTGATCTCATATAGAAGTGAGATTCTTATATTTATTAATCAGATCTTTCTATAATATATCTGAATAATATTATAGAGTAGTTGAAAACTGGTTCAGACAGTCTGTGAGATGAATGAAATTATTCATATAAAAGTGATAAGCTGTGTGAAACTGCAGCAGAGTCTTAATATAGCTAGAAGTGTAATAATACTCTTCTCTTTAAGAGCATAGTTCAGATATTCTCAAGATTATCAGATTAGAAATTATCTTTGTTATATAATAACAGTTATCAATTAATTAACAGTGCATATGCTGTATATAATATAAAGAAATAGATGAGTTTTTCTACTGACTGTATAGATCTTTCTTTACTCATCTTTATTTAAATTAAACATGTAATAAGTGAGTTTCTTATATATTGATTTGAAATGTGAAAAATATAGTTAATAAGTGACTTACAGATCTCTCATCATATTCTGTTTTATATATAAAATTCTCTGTAAAAGTAATATATTTTAGAGACAAAGCTAACAGTAGTGACAGAATTTTTCAAAAGAATTTTCTCTCTCTGTAATATATTTTTCTTCTCTCTCTCTCTTCTGTAATAGTGAGTGCATGAGAGCATCATTCTTGAGAGATAATAAGAGACTTATTCTGATGTTTTCTAGTGAGTAAATGTCTTTATGATGTGGCTGCAGCCTTCATGACTGTTAAGAAAGCCAGGTTGAAGGCAGAGGCAGCAGCATCAATGAGCTGCAGAAGTATTACTCTCATTATCACATTTTCTCTCTCTTCTGCATCTCTTACAGCCGCGGCAGTAGTTGCTGTGCCTTGCAGTGAGATGTCATCTCTTCTGCCAGTTGATTTGTCTGTGTTCAGTTCTTTTCCTGCCTCTTTCACTGCTGTTGCAACACTGCCCTCTCTCTCAATCAACACAGTGATATATGATCTCATGTGATCATTCAGAGAGAACTCTGAGAAGAGCTTGATTCTGAGAACAGTGACTCTGAGAAGCTTAATTCATAGTTTCTCTTTCACAGCATATCTGAGCCCTGCTCAGACTGCTACTGAGTTGAGTTCACAGAATTCTACAGTTTCTTTATCTTCTCTCTGTAAAAAGGCTTCAGTGCAGTCTCTGATCAGCATTACTACTTATCTATACTATATTAAACAGCTGAAGAAGAGAAGAATTTTATATACTCATCTCTTCTCTCACTTTCATTATTTTTATTGTATCTGTAACAATAACTTCTATCTTTCTATAAGTATTATCTACTCTACAAGAAGATGTCATATCAGTTCTGACAAGAAGCTCAGATACTCAAGCAGTACAGAGTGAGAATCTCAGAGCTTTAAGTATTAATGAATTCTGTTAAGACTGAGAAGATCTCTCTTACTCATCTGTAAAAGAAGATAAAAGTGTGAATCTCTGAGATGAAAAAACATCTCAGAATAACTAATTCTAAAAAGAGATTAGTTAGTATCACTGTTAAAAGTATTACAGAGATTAATTACTGATTAAAGAGAATCTTACTTCAGTTAAAGCAGATGACTGAGATACTTTATAAGTTGATAAATTAATACTTTCAGTATCTCTTATACTTTTTTATAGCATGCTTCTCTATGATACTGCAGTGCTAACTTCTCAGCAGATAAAGATACTGATACTGAAGACTTTAACAGTGAAGAATAAGTTTAATAAGAGTGTGATTATTGATAAGTAAGCTCTGAGATTCTCTCTTTTTACTTTTTCAGTGAGCTGTGATCTCATTAGATTAGCAGCAGTCTGCAGATTAATAATATTAATCTTTTTATTTTAATTTCAAATATTTCTTTTCTTTAATCACTTCAGAAATATTACACTTGTATAATCTTATTAAACTTCTAAAAAATCCTTTGAGAGAAAATAGAAGAAGAGTGTTACAGAGCTTATAAGACACTGACTCATTATTATAAAATTATCTCTAAAAAACTCTTTAAGAAAAATAAGAAATCTTAAACAGTATTTCTTACTCAATATCTCTGATATGTAATGAGACAGTCTCTACTAGCTGTCTCATAGCTTGCAATCTCTTTCTCAGCATTTTTCAAATACTCAAGCAGTTCTCATGAATTCTCTGATAATGAATATTCTTCTCATTTCACAAGATATTGAAGCTTACTGTAATATATTCACTTATTCAATATTTTCTTTATAAGATATTCAGTATCACTCTCTATCTTAATATTATTCAGCTGAGATGGCTCTGCTCTGAGATATTACTTATAGAGCTTTAAATAGAAAATATGAAAAACAGAATAAATTGATTTCAATCTTATAAGTAATTTCAACTCATATGTCTGCTTACTTATCACTCTTGTTACTGAGAAAGATTCTAGTTATTATTTACTGAGCTTCTTATATAATCTCATTGTCTTGATATTCTTTACTAAAAGTAGTACTTAATCTTCTATTAAGAACTTCATTAAAAGATATTTTCAATTATAGTATTTCATCTGCTACTTCTGAGTATAGTGAATGCTTTTTACTATCTTCTTATAAATTTTATTCAAAAGTTTCAATCTCACTTTTACTTCTGATACTGAGAAATACTCTGTTCTCTGTATCTATTTAACATTTTAACTGTCTATTTTCTTCTTTGACATGTTATCTGCAATGTCACTGAGTAATGAAGAATTATATTTATAACAAGCATAGAAAGAAGATATCTTTAAGATTACATTCCTTGTATTATTATATATGAATTCAGTAGTCAGAAGATGTTTAAGTCAATCATTCTGATAATATAAATAAAATGCTCAAAGATACTGTTCTAGTGTCTGATTCTGATATTCAGTCTGATTATCTGTCTGTGAATGAAATGTAGTACTGAGAAGATATCTTATTATAAGATGATAGTAAAAAGCTGATCAGTATTTGCTGATAAAGAGAGATTCTCAATCTGTTATTAATAATTTCAGAGCACTGTGATTATAAATGATAATATCTAACAATAGATCAGTCAATTCAGAGGCTTTAATCTTTTTATAAGTAGAAATATATTTGATCATCTTTGTAAAGCAGTCAACAATAATCAAAATTGAGTCATATTCTTTGACTCTTATTGACTTCAGCAGATTAACTATGAAATCTATTAATAGATTCTGTCATGAGTTCTTTGAAACAGGCAGTGATATCAACTCACTGTATTACTTATATCATGAAATCTTTATTCTTTAACAGATATTGTAAGTCTTAATATACTCTTTAACATCTGTCTAAAGCTTGTTTCAAGTGTATTTATATTTTAAAAGTTTCTCAGTCTTCTTTAATCTGAAGTGCTCTGTATGAGAATTATTATAATGAATTCTTAATAACTTCTGACACACTGCTCTACTATGAGAGACAAAGACTGAATCATTCAGCAGTAGAAGTTCATATTCTTCTAGTTATCAGTGACTTGATTTCTTAGCAGCACTGCCCTGCTCAGACTCTGTCTCTTTCAAGTTTAAATTAAATTCTTTCTTCTTCAACTTCTGAATTCAAGCTGCAGTAGAGATATTTCTCTTCTGTAATTTATCAATGAATTTTAAAAGTAGTCAGATTAAAAGATTATAGATCATTTCATTCTTTGTTAATTTAATAATTGTAAGATGTGATATAAGAAGCTCATGATCTTCAGTGTTAATTCTCTGTAAGAACTCAGGTTTTCTTTCATCTTCTATACTGAGTTACACAGCTATCTTACTAATGCTGTTTTCAAGCTTCAGAGAATCTCAACTCTCTGCAGCCAGCTTCTTCTGCAGTGATGACAGAGATTCTTTTATAGAATTCTTCTTCACATTAACAATATTATAATCAGACTGTCTAGACAGTATGTCAGCAGAGTTAAGCTGATCTGAATAGTATTAGATATAGAAATCATACTCTGAAAGCAGCTCTGCTTACCTGGCTTGATGTTCTGTCAAGCTCTTTATTATCAGAAAGTAACACAGATTTACATGATCAGTGAGAACTTACACTGAGTACTTACTATTCTGAAGATAATATTATCAGATCTTAAAGAATTTGACAATTACTAACATCTTCTGATTATGAGTATTATATCTTCTCTACATAAGTAATAACTTCTTGAAGAAGAAGATCACTGATCTTCATTTATAATATTTTATAGACTCTGTGAAAAAGTCTTCTCTCACAGACAATTCATTGTCTGTTTTCTCAGAAATAATTATTCTCTGATTCTTTCAATGTTGAAAGACCTTCAGTGTCAACTGTAAAAAGATTTCACAGATTTCATTTCTGAATGTATCAGTCTCACACTGACTAAGTAAGTCAGAGTCAAAGTGATTCAGTATTATAACATCTGTAAAAGCTTGTTTCAATTCTATAAATATCTGTGCAGTGTCTTGAATGAGAGTAAATAATCTCATTTTTCTGTCTTTCACACTTCTCTTTAACAGATCTGTAAGAGAGGCAGTAATCTGTGAATATGTATAGATGAATTATCTGTAGAAATTCACAAATTCTAGAAATATCTGCATCTCACAGTATGTTTACAGCATCAGCCAGTTCTTAATAACAGAGACTCAGCTTCTGTTCATTGAAATGTTATTCACTCTAATAATATAATCTAAGAAATCAATGTCCTGCATGTAGAATGAGCATTTTTCAGTATTTGTATAGAGTTAATACTGTCTCAAGTGACTCAACACTTCTTGAACATGAGTATTATGTTCTTTCTTCATTTTTGAGAAGATTAGAATGTCATTCAAGTATACTATACAGAAGACATTAACAAGGCCCTGCAGCACTTCATTTATATAGGTCTGAAAGATGACTGAAGCATTATAAAGATTAAAAGATAAAACAAGATATTCAAAATTGCTATACTTAGTATGAAAAGCTGTTTTTCAAATGTTATCTTCATTAATCCTGATTCTATGATAGGCATTCTGTATATTAATCTTTGAGAATATCTTTACTTCAGATAATCAATTGATCATCTTATTAATTAATAGTAATGAATAGCAATTCTTAATCATCATCTTATTGAGGTCTTTGTAGTCTATACATAGGTGTAGTCT
Source organism: Blastomyces gilchristii SLH14081 (assembly GCF_000003855.2). Classification (NCBI taxonomy): domain Eukaryota; kingdom Fungi; phylum Ascomycota; class Eurotiomycetes; order Onygenales; family Ajellomycetaceae; genus Blastomyces; species Blastomyces gilchristii. The sequence goes on along the minus strand of NW_003101681.1, from coordinate 6,748,451 downwards.
ATCATTCTTCTTAGATATAAAGAGTATAGACATCTCTGCTGAACTCTTTGATAAATATATTCAGTTCTTTGATTGCACTTCTTCAAGATATTTGCACAGAACATTCAATTCCTTTACAGATAAGTTGTAAAGAGGCCTGTATAACACTATTGCACTGTCTTTAAGACAAATCTTATATCATATCTTGATATCAGGAAACTTCACTGCTTCTCTTTCTAAAAAGATATTCTTAAAATCTGTAAAGAGATGTTGTATATATCTGTCTTCAATGACAGATACTACTGCTAATCTTACAGTGAGAGTGATGACTTCTTTATCTGTTCTTAAGTTTCAATTATCTGCTATACAGTATATTAACTCAATCTTTTTCTCAAGATTCTTCTGATAAAACTCTTCAGATTTCTCTATCACTGTCTCTTTATTAGTGAGATGATATCATCACATCTGAGTGACTCAGTCAATGAGAGAATTGTTTTCTCTCAATCACAGAAGATCTAGAATAATATTCTCATCTATGATATTAACTGTATGAAGAAGCAGACTGCTCTTCTTAAAGATTTCTTCTAAGTCTGTGATCACATACTTCACTTGAATTATGTCAAAATAATAACATTTGATTTCATCAGTAAATTTCATATGATCTGATAGATTTATCTTCTTTCAATTCTTCATCAAAGAAAAGAAATAGAATATGAAGTTAATATTCACTCTGAAGTTGAGTAGGCATCTCACTGATATCTTCTTATTCAGAATATGCATTGTGATTGTAATATGAATCTGAAGATGTGAGAATTATTAATTCTTCATTTCTTTCTCTTCTTTATCTTCCGCGGATACATTTGTCAGAAGAGAAGTCAACTTTGAGAAGATATCTTCTCAGTTTCTTCTCTTCTTCAGCTTCTTATAATCACTGACATAGTAATTATCAGCTTCATAGTTGAAATAGAGATCTTTATTAAATCTTTTTTAACATTTCTTCACAGTGAGTGAAGAATTAGAATACTTGAAATTCTTCTTTACTTTCTTCACACTGAAGCTGTCACAGTGCTGTTTAGATTCTGTTATTAATTACTTAGAAGAGATCTTATTAATCTTTTTCTTAAAGAATTAATTATTTAAATAGATTCAGAAAGTCAGGTTGACAAGCTCAGTACAATTAATTGATGAACTCTGATATTATAATATTATTGTTCACATCTTATAAGTCAGCTTTGTAAGATAAAGCTGTGTTTTTAATTGATTCAAATTATCAGTTAATTTCTCTCAATATTCTTCAAATCTTGCATTGAAATCAGAAGAATTCTCATTATCTCATTAATATAATGAGTTGAATCACTGTACTGCTGTGAAGCTGTGATTGCAGTGATCTTTGATTTGATTCAGTAGAAAGTTCTTGAATTCTTCTTAAGTTATAATAGTATTGATATGCTCAAGCTCTCCCTTCTTAATAGCTTAAGTAGTTGCAGAGATGTCTTCAAGAAGGTTGATGATATATATTACTCATATCTCATAAGTATTATACTGACTTGAATTAAGGTGGAATTTCTGTTCAAGAATACAGATAAAGCTGTAGAATTCAGATAAGATGTTTCTCTTATATCTCAGAGAATCTCTGATCTTAATCTCTCTATCTTTATAATAGATGTAGGTGTGTAGAGGCTGCAGTGATAATAGAGCAGTTGAAGAGCTCATGTCAAAATATACAGCAGGTTCAGAAATCTCGGATTTCTACTGAGATAGAGATGTACACACTTTAGAGAATAATGTAGTGTTTCTCTCAGAGAATGAAGTCAGATTGATCTCAGTGTTCATATATGAGACTATATCAGTTTATTAGAGCTCAACTGATTCAAACATGTAATCAGATTGAGTGATTCAAATTATAATATAATGAAACTGAAGCAGTGACTAGTTGATAATATTATATAGAGATAGTTGTTTAGAAAGCTGTATAAGTGAACTTGACTATCTTGCTTGAATAGTGAGCTTGTAGACTACAGAATTATTGTAAGAATATCACAGATATAATACTTAGTATACTAAGAAGATTGTATGAGATACACAGTAACTCTTGTATATATTTCAGTAGAAGAAAAACAAATCACTGACTTCTTTTATGAGAAGTCAGTATCTAGCTATTCTATATAGACAATGAGTGAATATCTCCTCTCATTTCACAAGTGAGAATAGCCAGAGTAATACCTCAGCAGCATCTCACTGTCAAGGAAAAGTAATCTGCTGACCTTGTATAGAAGCGGGGTTCTCATATCCATCAATCGGATCTTCCTATGATATATCCGAATGATTTCATAGGGCGGTTGGAAACCGGTTCAGACGGCCTGCGGGATGGATGGAATCATCCGCAAGGAAGAGATGGGCCGTGTGAAACCGCAGCGAGGCCTTGGCGCGGCCAGGGGCGTGACAAGTATGAGCTGCTTGCAATATCTTACAGTTAAACCACATTCTGATATTACTTATCCTGTCTCACTACTTGCTTAACAGAACATCAATTTAACATCTCAATGTTGAAAGACTCTGTTATATATTATATATTATTTATAAGAGATAATGAATTTGAGCATTTTCTACAGATACAGTCTGTATAAGAGGTCTCTTTGCCTCAATTTCTCTGATAATTTCTACTTAGCCTTCCGCTACTCAGATTCTGATTGAGCAGGTCTCTTGAATAATGATAGAAAATTGATATTTAGCTATGTTTTTAAGCTTGTAAGTGATCTGATTTTATAACATTTGATGAAGTAATCTTGTATGTCTCTAAGTTTCAATGAGACTAAATATATAGCTCTTAGTGAGGCAGTCCGCGAAGTAACATGAATTTGAAATCTCATGATTAAGCTTGACTTCATTATCACATCTCTGATACAGATTCTCACTGATAATAAGAATATCATAAATCTTATAAAGATGGCAGTCATTACAGTCTGAAGTAAGCACATTAACACACATTTTCATTTTTTATATTGACAGTTGAATCAGAGAATTATTGATTTGAAATATATTCTCATCACTTAGATAACAGTGAATGAACTCACTAAATCTCTAGATATTATAACATTTATATGATTCATGATTTTACTAGAACTTACAGGTGAAAAAGCTGAGAATGTTTAACTTTACATTTGTATTTAATTTTGACAGACTATCTTGATGAGTTGGGCATTTTTATATGTGATTCTTATTATCTCAAGAGAGAGTGTTGACTGCTACAGCTGTTGAAGTGAGCAATCTCACTAGATCACGTGATTCCTCACTATATTATGCTCTTGTAGATAGATCTATCAATACCACCTTCAACTATTCTACTGTCAGATAATAACACGGCCGCTTCTGAACTTGCTTATGAATGTAAAGAGGCCATAGCGGCCATCAATTAATTTAGTGTACAGTATATAAGAAGTCAGTATACATCTGTAATTGTATGCTGACTCAAGCAATCTTTGAATTATATTAAGAATATATAAATCATATACTTATCTTGTATACTGAATTATCATTATGTTAAATATAAAGTGATAGAAGTTCTAGACAGTTATAATTATTATCTTGATATATCATCAAAGATTCACAATGTCTTTCATATAAGCTTACTTTATCACACTGTCACTGACTTATTTTCTTCTCAACTGACTTCTGATTAGCAGTTATCAGAGATCATAGAAGAAGATAATAAACTTAAGTAAGAGATTAAAGATATTCTTGATAAGAGATTTCACAGCTGCAGTTAATAATATTTTATGAAATGAGTTAATTATAATTATCTGATCTGAACTCTGAGCTCTGTATTATCTGAAACAGTGACTCTTGACTGATAAGAACTACACACAATCTCATCTCTGAAAAGAGAGAGTTAATGTGACAGGCTGTGTCTGATTAATTATATAGACTATTTTATTACACTTCATAGATTTCACTGAAAGCTTCAATTCTCAGTCACTAATTCTCAGCTGAAAAACTCATGAAATTCCTGTTCTTTCACTCTGAAGCTTCACTATATACATGTTTAAATATTCACTTCAATCACTGATTCTCATACTTTCTTCTTCTTTTCTTCTCTAACATTTTTCACTTTGTTATATAAGATCTATAAATATTATACTGATCTATTCGGCGTAGACCTCTTACAGACTGCTATCTATTATAACATTCATATTATTTATGTTATTGATCACAGTAGATACAAGAATTGCATTCATTATTATTTTCTCTTTAAATTATTATTGTTCAATCTCTTCAAGCTTCTGTTTATAAATTTGAATAGAAGCTAATCTTTTCTCTGTTTTATTGAGATATTCTCATAGTTATCTTTCAAATCTTTCTTCAGTGTAATATAATTGACACAGACTGCTGATATTACTCTTTCTTTTAAATAAGAAGATATATAGACTGATTAGCAGTTAAAAGCAATATATTCTGATCAGTTACAATTGATATATATCTTTTATTAATATTATTCAGTGACTTCTTCAGAAGCAATCTCAGAGACTCAGAAATTTATTCATATAACAGAGACTCTTGTTTATATATAGACATTTGAGTTTATTTAATTCATAACATCTATATTGTCATTCTTCAGTATAGAAGTATAAGTGACTGAGATATAACATCTTCTATCACTGCTCTGTATACTCTTAAGCTTGATTAAACAGTCATCTAATGTTCAGAGTTATATGCAGAAGTCTTCATAAGTTAGGTCTTTATCTATACTTATAAGAGTCTGTAAGAGTTTAAAAGTTAATGTCTTCTTAAGTATACTAATCTTTATTTAATTCTTTCAAGATTGATTACCTGCTTCTAAAATCTTAGTATTAAAGTCAAAAATAAATGTTATAAGAGAAGTATTTCTCTGTCAGATACTCTGTAATCAATCTAATACTTTCTATTATATAGTGATGTCTCAGAACAGAATATCAAGATATTTGATAATATTATCAGATATTCACAATACTGATTCACATGCTTTTATTCATAAATGAAACTTCTATCTCATGCAATTCTTCAATTGTTCATTGATATATCAATCTTGATTAATTAATAAACTGATAACATCTTCATTTATACTTAGTTTCACAAGCATTGTCAATCTTTATACTGAATAGAGAGTGAGATCAGAAGTATTAAAATATACAGAAGTATGTAGATATTTCTTCAATACTTATATATTTATATCTGATTCATTCAGTGTTGAAATTGCTTGTATAGAGGTTTCTGGTTGAGATAATCATTGAATTTTCTTATATTAATATTGTTAAGTCACATACATATCAGCTATTTATTGCTGTTATAATTTTAATATTACTCAGAGTCACTGTGATACTGTATCTATACTCATGTTCAAGAGTTCTCTTATATTATCAGTAGACATAGCTGTATCATTCATCAGATATGTATTATCAGTGAAATCAGAAGAATGTAATCATATAAATATCTCATACATCTAAGATGTCAGAACTCTCAGATCTTTCACTGATATTCTCTTATAAGATCTTATTCTTATTATTATTATTATTCTTCTTCAATTATAGATGTATGCAGTCAGAGTCTATGACATCTACCTGAGAACTTTTAGTTCCCAGGGTTTTTCCTATACCTTTAGAGTTAACTATTATACATTCATCAATTTCAGATATGCAAAATCAGAAAATTCCAGCTCAGAATACAAAAACTGTTTACAAATTGCAGTGTTTTAACATCTTCTGATACTTTGAAATCATTTGATAATATCATGACAAAAGAAAAGAGAACACAGTCTTAAAGATAGACACATTAAAAAGAATAGAAAGGAATTGAAAGAAAAAGATAAAGTAAAGAGAGACTGTAACAAAACAAATTATTAAAAGATAGTATATAGCTGTTTTAACAGACTATATCTGATTGATTTCCCCCTCTTCATATTCAGATATTTCTGAATTTAGTCATTTTCTTGTAGCTGCTTGAGTTTCTGATAGAAAGTCTATTAAGTATTTAATTTCTATCTCAGTTGAGAATAAGAATCTCATATATAATTGATTTAGATCATACTTCTCTTTCAATCTGACTCTGAGACTGTTATATAATGCACAGTGTATTACAATATGCTTAGAATTTTCATTTACATTGCAGAATGAGGATTCTATTGAGTCAAATCTATCATTAAATCTTTGTATATAAGATTTGAAATAGTCATGTCCTAGTTTGAGCTGTATTATAGATGAGAATATTTTCTTTTTACATTTAATTAAACAAGATTTTCACTTGAGTTTTGTTTCAAATCTTGAATCATATACACTCTTCTTTTGTTTTTGTCAGCTTTCATTTCACTTGTCTAAACAAGATTCTTTTATTTTTCTCTTTATAAAAGATCAGAACATAATTTTTTGAATAAATCTGCTTAATTCTACACTCTTTTTTGCAGCTGAATTAGCCAATTCATTATCATGAATATTCATAGAAGCAGAAACTCAGTGAAGATGAATTATTAGCTTTGATATTCTTCTCTTTTGAATTTTCAAAACAGAGTTTAAGATCAGTTCAAGATTCATTTAATCATTATAAATCTGACTATTTCTAAGTCTTTTTAAAGCAGCTTAACTATCAAAGAATATTCATGTCTCTTTCAAACTATTTCCTCTTTTATGAGATTTTATTTCAATGAGTTTGAAAGCTTTAACTATTGCAAATAGTTCAGCATCAATGACTTCAGATTCACAGCCTAAATTCCAGAAATCTGAGATAAAATTGATATTATCTTTAAAATAAGCAATGCCTGCACCTAATCTATTCAAATTCTCATTTTTTGAGTCATCTGAATAAATCAGAATAGAGTCTTTTATATTGATTGTAGAAATTCTCTTCAAATACTGTTCATATTCTTTCTCTTTAGATAGTTCACTTATTTGTAAGTCTATAAGAGATTCAAGCTTTTCTCTTCAGAGAGATAACTTCTCATAATCAACTTTTTCAACATTTAAAAAAGAAAATTGATTTTTAATCAGAGAGCATAGTCTGTACAGTTGAGAAGATATTTTCTTTGAAGAATTATTTTCATTTCAATCAAGAAATCTATTTCAATTCAGTTCATTTTCAGAGTTAATTGATGAAAATGAAGAAGAGACTCTTTCTCTGATTATATAACTTAAGCTTATCTTTATAACTCTCAGAGCATAGTTCATACAGGTCTTTTCAAATCTAATAGTAGAAGAAGGAATTGAAGCTTCAATTTTCATTGCTTTAATAGAAGAGGATTTAAATGCTCTCAGAATTCTTCTCAAGACTCTGTTTTACAGACTTTGAAAGAGTTCAGTGAAATTCTCTTGATTATTTCATTCAACTTAAACTTCATAATCAGCTACTGATGTAATACAGGCTATATATAACTGTTTCATAGCTTGGAAGAACAGATCTCTCTCTGTATTTAATAGTCTGATTATGTTGTTCAATAGTCTTTCTGTCTTGATAGTTCTTTGTTGAATGTGATATTTAAAATTCAACTTAGAGTTTGATCATACTTCTAATTATTTAACATTTACACTGAGTTTAATCTCTTTATTTAAAAGTGTTAGAGATAGTTCTTTCTCATTGAATCTAGAAAAGAAATGAATTAACTCAGTATTATTCATATTAAATTGAATTTAATTGATATCTGATCTAATAAAGATTTCCTTTACAGCTTCTTCAATCACTTTTAAATTCTCTTTGATTGTTTTTACACTGTAGACTAGATCAATATCATTTATATAACTCAGAGATCACACTATTATCATATTTCTATTTTTGAATAGATATGCAGTGTATATTATAAATAAAATAAGTGAGATTGAAGATTCTTGTGATACTTCTATTTTTATCTCAGTCTTATCTTATTTCATTCCATCAAAGAAAAGTTATATAATTCTTTTAAACATAAAACAGTTAACTCATTTTATTAGAGAAAGTGACAGTTTTAACATCTTCAATATCTGAATTAACTTTGACTTTGAAATATAATCAAATACTTCTTTTATATCAATAAAAACTGCAGTTGAGACCAGATCTTCATACTTTGCTATTTAAATATTATGAACAACTGAGAGAAACAGTGTCAATTACAGAACACTGTTTTCTATCTCTCATTTATTCACTGAATAAAAGAGAATTACTGATAGAGCTTATAAAAGATAGTTAAGTAGCTATTATCTTTTCTAAAACCTTTTCTAGACAGTTCAATAGAGATATTACTCTATATAACTTAGAAATTGAAGTTTTTTATTAGATTTTATAAGAATCACTTCAGTGACTTCTCTCCAGTATTCAGAATGATATTCATTTTTCAAGAGATTGAAAAAGAGCTCAAAATATTCATTCTCTAAGTAGAAGTATGTATTTTGAATAATTAAGTGATTAATTGAATCAGGCCCTGCAGCAGTTTTAACTGAACTTGAGAAGATAACTAACTCTAATTCATCTTGAGTAAGATCAGACTATTTCCAGTCATTTTCATTAATATAGTTGAGAAGTGATATATTCTCTTTCTCTGAATCTGAATCTGATGAGTTTTGAAAGAGAGTTCTTATAAAAGCTTGATATTTTTTCTCAAAAGAGTTTGCTGTATATAATTCATTCTGAAACTTATATTCTACAGTTGGAAGTTTTACTACACTTCTTATTTTAGTATAGTTAAAAGCTTTAAAAAGTTTCTTTTCTTATACTTCTTCAAGAAATTTATTTCAGCAGTCTGTTTTAGCTTCTTTAATATCTGAAAAATATTCATTTCTGACAGCTTTGAACTCTTTATCAGAAATTATATCATTCTTTCAATCTCTTCTAGCAGTAGTCAATTGTTTTCATTTAGATGTAATATTCTTATTTTATCAAGATTTTAAATACTCAGAAGACTTTCTCTTTGAAATATTATCTTTAACACTTACTAGAATAATAGATGTAATGAGCTTCACTCTATTCTTAAGCATTTCATTTGAGATATCTTGATCAGAATTTCAATATAGCTCACTCTGTCTTTCAGATTTTAACAGTTTTATGCTTTCTTCAACTATCTTTCAGTCAGCTTTTTCAAAGTTAAACTGATTAAAGAGAAGAGAGTTTTCACTCATTTATTCTTCACTCAGTTTAATATCAAATTGAATAATCTCATGATCTGATCCTGATGTCTCATTTAAATTAATAAATCAGTTTACAAGTCTTTTTTTCATTAAATTTTGTGATATGAAGATTAGATCTATAATAGATTTCTGTTTCATATCTTTTCTAAAGAATGTTTATTAATCAGACTTGTTAACTAAATCTATTGAATACTTAAAGATTTATTAAATCAGATTATCAGCTCTTACTGCTCTTTTACATTCTGAATTTCATCAGAGATGATGTGTATTGAAATCTCCTACAATTATAGAGTTTCTTGATAAAGTTATGTTCAGAAATCCTCTATTAATTATTCAGATGTTATTATTTTTCTTCAATAACTTCTCATTACAGATATTTATGAGATGTATAGTATCAAACTCATTCTCTTTATCTATAATATCAATTATCAGAATATCAGAGTCAGATATGATATTAAATCTTAGATTAAATTGATATATTGATCTCTTTCTTTCATAGATCACTACTCTTGACTTTATCTCAGACTTTTGAGATATAAAGCAGTAGTAGCTTGAATGAGAAATGATATATTTTTACTCAGCAT
>NW_003101681.1:6730098-6737596 GCF_000003855.2 Blastomyces gilchristii SLH14081 | reverse complement strand
TAGCTTCATGCGATTAGCTCACCACTAGCATTTCATGATTATGTGATCTATTCCTGATTCAGCTAGCATTCTGTGTACACTCTCACAAAGAAACTTTCACTATATTATATCACTCATTCACTAACTTTTCTCATTCTTCAATCATCTTTTTCATTTCATCATCATTGAATGCTATTATCATTCAAGATTTCTATCTCTTCTTCTGTTCAACTCTTTCTATCTGTTCATCTATCACATTGTACACATTTCTGACAATGATCTCTCATTTCTATAATAAGTATTATTATAGTACTCATACCAGGCAGTTCATTAGCAGTAAGTGTAATGCATTGTGAAACATGATCAGAACTTGTTTATCTTCTAATAATTGTCAGAACAACATATTATCATGAATGATGATACATCTTCTTCATCTTCTTATACACTCTCTTTATCTTCTTATACACTTTCAATTATTTCTCTTCTCAGCAGGTTTCTGATTGTGTTTTCTGACATGATTTTGCATAGACACAGATGCTGATATATTTGTTTTTATTTACATAGAATCTTCACATGTTGACAGATTCACATCTGCTAATGATAATGAACCTGATGTTACATTCTTGATTGAGAACTTGAAGAACATGATAATGAAGAAATTATCTATATCATGTGTGACTGAGTCTCTCACATCTCTCTCTGTCTTCTCTGTTTCTTTCTCTGCTGCTCTCTCTCAATCTTCTACATCTGCTTCTGTGTCTGATTCCTCTCTCACTACCCCTGTTCCCGCAACTCTCACTCCTGCAACTTCTGGTTTTACTGTCTCTGCTTTTGTTACCAGCTCTTCTCATTTCAAGAAGATATTGTATAGACTTAATGAATCATCTCTTTCAGTATGTATACTCTCACTCTTCTTACTAACTCTCAGAATGATTTATTATACAAAGACTGTGTATAACATGACTATCTAAAGCTCAGTCACAGATGCCAATTATTATATTCATTTTAAATATTCATAGTGAGAGAATTATTCATTTATATCAGAGAATCACTCTTCTTCTCAACAGTGTTAAGTTTGTAAGTCTTTTTCTTTTTATCTTTTCTTTCTGATACTAATTTTTCTGTTCTTAGAGAAAATTATTATAAGTTTTACTGTGCACAAAGTTATAATATTCACAGATATTAAGAAACTTTTCATAACTGTAAAGTTCAATATTACAGAGATATTCACTCTGATGAATTTCTTCAGAATAATAGATTCATATCAGTCTATTCTCTGATATCTGTCATTCAACTTTGTGATACAGGTGAAAGATATCTGTGTTTTCAGAAACAGAAATATGAATATCATACTCTTTTACACCTGTGAGTGTGAGGCTTGTATATCTTGTCTGAGATATCATTGTAAGAATGAGCTGTTCATATACTGTGTTCTGCTTTCTGTATTTCTCTGTGTTCTTCTCTCTCTTTCTGAGAAGTCTCATGTGTGTTGTAATTACACATACAATTCTAAGATCAGCAGATGTTCATTCAGTAATTATTATCTCTGTTTTTGTAATTTCATATACTAATAATAGTTCTTAGTTGCTTCAGCATCAGAGATCATTTTAATCAAAGATGACAACACTGCTGAGACTATTCTCTCTCACTCTCAAGCTTCTCTCATCACTTCTTCTCCCTTCTCTGTGAGAAAGGTTGTGCATATATCAGATTATAAGTGTTCAGCTCTGAGTGACTTCTGTAATTTGTTCAGTTCTGTATCTTCTTCTTCTTCTGTTTCTTCTGTCTCTGTTTCTCCTGCTCTGACTTCTAGTTCTGTGAGTCCTGCACTCTTCTTCAATTTCTCTACACATATGCATGCACATTTTTATATTGGCATTTCAGTCAATCTTGTGATAAATGACATTAATGTTGTATACAGAGTGATAGAGAAATCAGAGATATGTACAGTGTTATTACAAGAGCAGCTTATGACTCTCAAATTTCTTACAGATCTCAAGTTTTGAGATTTCCTTTGTTTTTGATGTTTTTCAGATGATGTGGTGTTGGAAATAGATTAAATGTGTGACATATAAAAATGAATGAGATATATATGATAATATTTGTCTTTTACAGCTGACTCTTACAGTTAATGATCAATTCATCATCTCTTTTCTTACACTTTTTCTCTATCTACTAGTCACTACTCTTATATAATCTCTATATAATACAGTGTTCAGTGACTAGATTCAGCAGCTTTCAACTTTTTATAATTCTGTCTCATGTATTATACTGTCTCTCTTCACCTGCTCAGATCACTATAGTAAACAGCTCATTGAAACTAATCTCATCTGATCTCTGAGTATTCTCAGAGATTGAGATGACTTGATCTCATGCATCTGCAGATATTTCAGATAGTTCATTCTCTGTAATCTCTGTGATTGAACTGATGTAAACAGTTGAATTTAACTCTGAATTTCTTTTTCTTCTGCAATCTGACTCATATGCAAGTCTGCTGCTCTGAGATCACTTTTTACTGTATTATGTCTGCTATCTGTGATATGTTATCATACAACCAGCTACAGTCTCATCACTTATTGAAGTATGATGTTCATCTGATTTCTTCATTACTTTTCATTCTTTTCTTATAATCATGAAAAGATCAGAATAAGTAAGATTATCTGATTTATAAGCATCTATGATTTCTCTTACTTCATAAGACTTTTCAATTGTAAGTCTTTTCTTTTTCAATACTGATAATAGTGCTGTAGATAATTATAATTCACTCAGATCTTGTATCTTTGCTTTCACAAGTCATAAATCATTGATTAAATTGTATAAGATCTGTCTCTCTGATTCTTTCAATGTGTACATTTTCAGAGAATGTGATTTGAGTATTTTATATGACTCAAATCATCTAGATTGAAACTTCTCAGAACTCTCATTGTATACAAGAACTCATATTTTCATCTTGAGACTTGATTTCTTAATAAGTGAGTCTTGTATTCTTTTCAATTAAATTACTCAGTTCAGGAGTAACTTATTAGCTTTTGCATGTGTGTGGCTGATCTCTTTCAATCTTGATTTCACATTCACAACTGTTGCATCTGCAACTGCTGTTTCTGCTGTGTCTGCAACTGCTGTTCTCTTCCTCACCTTTTTTAAAGCATTCTCCGGGATGCGCGGATGCAATTCATACAACAGGTAGAATGATGAATACTTGATGACTGCATGCTGCTGGATTCGTGTGACTAATAGTGTCTGACTGAGATATTCATCTCATAATCTCATAGACTTGTTCACTAGATATTTCATCAGCATGTTGCTCAAGATTTCATTTAAGCATTTCATCTTCTCATTCATTCATGAATGATATGATGTTGTTCTACAATGTCTTGTCTGTAACTGGCTCATGAAATGCCTCACTGCTCCTTCTATGAGATTCACATCATTATCAGTTAGAATCTCATGCAGCATTTCATAGTTGACATAGATCTCATCATGTAGAAACTTCATCATCACCTTCTCTATCATCTCTGAAACTGCTTTCATAACTGGCCAGCCAGTAGCATAATCAATAGCAGTGATTATTCATTGATTTTCATTTAATGTTTATGATAATATGTCTATGAGATTCATCTCTCATTGTTTGAACAGTTGTATCATACATTTCATCTGATATTACACTTTCTTGCATTTCAATCCTTTCTTAGATTCTTTCACAACCTGGCAATTCAGACACTTGTAAGTGTACATCTGGATGTTCTCAGCCATGCTGAACTAGTATACTCTTGATTTGAGTATACTCATGAGTTCAGAGCTTTCTAAGTGACTGAATTCCTTGTGCATATGAGTCATCAAGTCACATCTAAATGAAGATTCTAGATAGGGAGCTTCTGTGTATTCTAGATTACAGTAAAACACAATGTCATTTTTTAATTTTCTCAGCTTGAAGTTTGAAAGCATCTCTTCTACTACTTTTACAAGACACTTATCATCTGACATCTTGCTATTCTTTAAGTAAGAGATTATAATGTTCACTCATTCTGATTCCTTGCATTCTCTCAGTATGTTTAATGTGAACATCTCTTATATCTGATTCACAGAACTCTTATTCATGAAATTGAGTCTGTAACTGATTATATCTGACATCACTGTGTCTGATCTCTTCTGATATTTGATATGAAGATTGTATACTTGAAACTCTGAGATTCAACATACTAAGCATTTGAAAGGTTTTGTCATTGATTGTAGATAGATGAGACTTTCATAATCTGTGATCACTGTTGTTATATACTCATTGTTAATATATCTATCTCACAATGTCAGTGTGTGCTTGATCACTAGTAATTCCTTTTCATACACTGAGTAATTGAGCTCAGTACTTGATAGTTTTCTATCATTGTATGTCACTGAGTGCAGCTTGCTGTTCTTGCTCATCTGTAGAAGAGTGTCTTTAATAGCTCATTCAAATGTATTTATCTCAATGTAGAAAGGTTTATCACAATCTGATTAAATAAGCACTGAGAATATTGTTACATGTTCTCTCAGTGTGAGAAAAGCCTCTTCACACACAGTATTTCAGATGATTGAATGAAACTTCTTCTTTCACAGATTCACATCTGTTTCTCTTAAGAGATCTGAGAGTGATACAGATATTCATGTAAAATCCTTAATAAATCTACAGTAGTATGAGATCAACTTAAGAAACTGTTATACATGATGTATATTTCTCAGCTGTGATCAATTCACTATGACACTCAATTTCTCTGAAATGAGATGTATATAGTCATCACTCACTACATGTTCTATAAACTTCAACTCTTTCATTTCAAACACACACTTGATTGATTTGATATAGAGCTTATACTCTGTCAGAGTTGTAAGCACTTCATTGAGATGCTTCAGATATTCATTATATAAGTTTGAAAAGACTAGAATATTATTAAGATATATGAGATATGAGATTTCATTCTGTTTATAAAGAATTGTATTCATCATCATTTAAAAGATGACAGACACATTTGTCAGACTGAATAATATTATCAGAAATTCAAACTTTTCTCATTGTGTATTAAACATAGTTTGCAGAACTGACAGTTTGTCTACACAGATCTGCCAGTATTCTGAGAGAAGATTAATCTTTGATAGATATCAGATGTTTTCAACTGTATTCAACTATTATTGAATTCATAATAGTGAATATTTATTCTTGATTATAAGCTTATTAAGTGCTTGATAATTGATACACATCTGTCACTCTTCACTCATCTTTTTCATGAATAGAACTGAAAAGCCTCACATGCTTGATACAAGTTGTATGAGATCATATTCTAAAAGGTCTGTGATCTGACACTTCTGTTCTTTAAGATGTGTTTGTGACAGAGGATATGCATTCTGATTGACTGATTTTGCATTCTCTGTGTCAATCTCATGTATGAATCCTCAATCTGGTGACAATTTCAGTGAAAGATCTGTTTGAAAGACCTTTTCATACTTCTTCAGAAGCTTCTTCATACACTTATTCTCTCACATATTCTTTATCTTAGTTTTCTTCACTTCTGAGTTCTGTATAACATATAGAATGCTTTCAGATGTGTTCTCTTTGCTTGTTAATGTATAAGCAGATTTAATTCTTCTATATCAGAGATGTGAAATGTTCTTCTTATATCAGTTAATAAAATTGTATGAATCATTTTCTTTCTATCAGTCAACTGCATATGACATGTACATCATTGAATCTGTGAGTTAAACCTTTAAAATCAATCAAGTCTGAGAATAAGGTCATATTTCATGTTCTGCAGCTCTTGTGCTTAAATATAGCAAGATTATTCTCTGAAGTGCAAGAGAACTCTTACTCTTACAGGTGATATCAAATATCAGTTATCAGATAATCTTATACATCAGAGATTCTTCACTCAGCAGATCTCTTTCAATCTTTGAATTATATAATTATCAATATATTGTGTAGAAGCTTCTGTGTCTGCTAACACTTTTATAGCCATCTCTCAATTCTTACTCAAGTACTCTCTATACATTAACATTTCAGGTCTCAAGATATTGAGATGAGTGTTCACTTCATCATTCTCATTCATACTTTATTCAGAAGTCTGCTTCTTCTTTGCATTCACAGAATTCAGAGAGTCATCTAACACAGACATCTCTTTCACTTTGAAGGCTTTTCATAGAATATCAGTAAGTGTCTTCAAGCTCACTGATTCTGCTAGTTTTTTAACTGTGCATGCTGAGTGTAATCTTTTACATCATGATTTTGACATCTGCAGTTGAAGCAAGCTTAATACTCATAATATTAAGATTTTCACTCAGAGAATCTCTTTTTCAGAGAATTCAGTGCTTTAGCAATAGCATTCAGATCTAGATTCATTGCATTCAGATATATGACTTGTGTCATAGAAGTCTGATTATCTGTTCTTCACTGAGATATACTTGATTACAGTATTTTCTGTTGCAATTGACTCACTTGTTTCTGTATGATGAGAATATTATATGCTTTCTTCACTGTATCTGACTGTGAGATTAAGCATTTTCATTCTGTTTTCAACTCAGATGTAAGATCATGAATGAAGATCTGTAAATAGAAAGATATTGAAAGCTCTTCATTTAATATAAGATAGTGTAAGCTGAAGTATATGAAGTATAATGTAAGATTACTTACTTATTTATACTTAGTGAAGTATTTATAATACTTGTCTTATATATTCACTTTCTCAAAGTTGTATAAGATTTATTTGAAAAACTCATTTCATATTCATGAGAATGAATATCACTTCAGATCTGTGAGATTTATCTTTTCATCAGTCATTTATAATGACTTCACTTTTTCATATAGAAACATAGCAGATCTTAAGACTTGTTAAAATTCTGTTAACTGTCTGTCTGTGAGTTCATATTCAATCTGATAATATAATCACATCTGACTTAGTCAGCTGATTGCAGCATTATTTTTTCAGTTGTTATTAAAACTTAATAACTTCAGCAGATCTTCTGACTTAATATATTTCATACTCAGATTCTCATTCTGCACAGCAGTCTCTGATAATGTGTATACTTCTGAAGAGATTATAAATGATTGTGATGAAATCTTCAGATTCAGTATAGTTATCTATCTGTGTAAATATTCAATCTTCTGCTGCAGACCTAAGATCTGATTTTCTCTATTCTTATTGATGATGATAATTGCATCAGTGAAGCTCTTCATAGTGAATACTTAATCTGCAGTAAATGTTAATTGTTGTTTGACTTCTATCTCAGTCTGCTACTGTGTATGCAAGACCTCAATCTCATTTAGAATTCTCATACATGTACAGAGCTTCAATTTCAGTTCAGCTGTTTCAGTCACTTTTCTTACTGCTTTAAGTAAACTCTCTGAGAGATTCTGCATATCTTCTGATTCAAGTAGTAGAGAAGAGTGTTGTTCATATCAGCTAGAGAAGATATTCATTTCAGTGGTTTTCTCATTGATTATACAATGTCTATCATTATATCACTATATCACTGTATCATTGTATCACTATATCAT
>NW_003101681.1:6729780-6729998 GCF_000003855.2 Blastomyces gilchristii SLH14081 | reverse complement strand
ATTATTATATGATTTCTGTTATCATCATATGACTCCGGTGATGGTCACTCTTTCTTTTATCTCTTTGAATGAAGAGTGATCTTCTTTGAATCTGGTTCATCACTTTCATTTCTTTTCTCACATCTCATTCATTTGCATATATGACATTTGTCTGAGCATGGAGTTTTCCTTCAACAAGTAAAGCAGTATTAATCAGATGCTCTTTCACGCACTGCTCT
>NW_003101681.1:6689307-6729169 GCF_000003855.2 Blastomyces gilchristii SLH14081 | reverse complement strand
ATTCTTTGACTGTTCAAGTATCTTTATATATACTAGAACAGAGACATTTCTTCTACTTTGTCTGAACTCAATTGAATTTAGTCATACAGACTCTTTTCTCAGTTAAATAGAGTTGTATTCTTCTAATTCATTTTTAAGAAGTAGTATTTCTTCTTCACAGTCAAAAATTTCAACTGAAATATTATAAAGAATGAATTTTTCTCTCTTTTCATCTCTCTCAGATAGAATTATTGTGTTTAATAAAGATTCTATTGTTAATTTTCAGAGATTCTCATTCTGAATAAGGAATTCTGCACTGAATTCAAGCATTATAGTCAGAATGATAGAGTTTTTAAAGAAGAATGACTTAATTAAAGCTATAACTGATTTTTGAACTTCAATATCAGTCATCAACTGAGAAAAGAACTGCTGATTAATTTTATTTCTGATTCTGAAAATGAGATTTGAGTTTAGCTTGTTTCTTTGTAAGATGTTCTGATTTGAGACTTTGAGAATAAGTCTTCTATTTCTGAAGATTTGAAAGTTTTTCTTCTTTTGCATTTTTTTCTTCACTTTTCTATGAATAGAAGTATGAGCATTATTCTTCTCAGTTTTCTCAGGATTTTGAGTATGTTTTGAGATAGCAGATTTAGAGACAGCTGATTCAGCTGCTTGAGCATATGTTTTCTTCTGATTCAAAGAAGAAGAAGAAGTAGAAAAAGATAAAGAAGAGTAAGATAAGAAGTCAGTGATTGCACTAGAAATTTTCAATGTTTTTTGAACTGTATTTAAAATTTCAAGTTTGAACTTGATCATCTCCTGTAGTTATCTAGTCTGAGTATGAAGAATTAACAGAACTTCTTCATTCATCTTACTCAGACACTGCTTTGCAAGAATCTTACTTACTTTTTCAAGTTTCTGTATTTCAAGAACTTGTTATTTCTCTATTTCTTCTTTCTTTCTTCTCTTCAGAATTTCAATCTCAGAAATAGCAATTGAGAAAGCATCTTTTTTCATATTAACTGAGTGTATTTTTAAACTCATTATTCTCACTCAATGAAAAGTTGATCAGACTGTTTCAATTGAGATATGTATTGAACTCTTTTAAAAAGTTGATCAGACTGTTTCAATTAAGAGGTTTCTAAGTCTGTTTTCAATTAAAAAGTTGGTTAGACTGTTTCAAAAAAAGAATAAAAGACTTTTATGTATAAAACACCTGATTTTTTTCACACTAGTTTAGTAACTAGGTTAGATTTTTGAAGAGAATCTAATAAACTAAAATTGATTCTTAAGATAAATCAATAAAATCTTTACAATCTCTTTCTTGAGATACAGTGAGGAAAAGTATGATATCAATTGATAATAAATCAGATAATATGACTGTTTTTAAGAGAAAAACTAACAAAAAATAAGTCAATTTTTTGCAGAGAAATTAATTAAAACTATTCAATTTTATTCTAAATCATTCAATTCTTCTCACACAACAAGTATGCAACTCAAATCAGTTAATAAAGAGTGTAAAAAAGAATTAAGTATTAATAAAAGCTCTTCAGTCACTGAAAAAGTAATTCTTACTTAAAAGAATATGAAATTATGACAGAAAACAGCTGTGTTTTTAATTCTTTGTAAGAATATTGTATAAAACTCAGAGAAAAATATCTTACTTTTTTAAGAGAAGTAAAAAACTATTTCTAAGATCTTTTTTTTTTTGCATTAACTGCTGCAGAAGAATGAGATAGAAACTGCTAAGATATGCACTACTGTATACTCTCTACCAAGACTTTCCCTCTTCAGAGTCTTGATATTATAGAGAATATAAGTCTGTTTCTATATAATAATGTAAATATTGCCAGCGGGATGTAGAGGAACTGGTTATTTATATCTCAAAATAGAAGACTTTGTCAATGATTATATCAATGTAGAGTTAATTCTCAAATTCAATAGAAACCTAGTGTTGCTGTTCTCAATCCCTTGCAGAATCTATTGAATATTGAGATATTAAAACTAGATTTAATATATCTCACTGTGCAGGGATCAAAGGCTCAGTCAGACCTTGGGATATACTGATTTTATAGTTGTTGGTGTGCTGTTGTCTCGTTGTCCATTGATTATGTGCTTGATATTATCGCCGAGGTATCTTTTTGTATTTTTCTGCCGGGGATGGGCCAGATTGGGAAGGGCGGTACGAGGGTGGGACTTGGCGTTGATGTTTTGGAACATCAAAGATGGACAGGGTTTTCGCGAAGGTCGTTCCTCAGATATCTCCACAACTACAGATCGGGGATCTTCCAAAATCGAGAAGATTGGTGCATACGGCTAGGTCTCTTCACCTTACAATTTGTATGGCGATTTGGCCCGGGGTTGTGGTGTGGTAGGGGAGAATGAGGGGATAATCCCACGCAGGAGTTCCGAACGACGTCTGGTTCACGTTTGGCTGGATAACTCCACCACCACACGGGGTATGCGGTCGGCGATGGGGTCAAAATGCTCGTATGATCGAGGGCTTTTCGATGGATCTATCGGCGGGTTTTTATTCGAAAAATCGAGCGAGTTCGTGGTGGAGCGGTTCGGATCTCTTTGTCGTAGTAATTTTCTTGAATGTATAATTGATCAGTTACTTCATTAAATTATTAATATCAATGTTGATAATGAGTTCTTGATCAGTGAAGAAAAACTCATTCAGATAGATCTTAATAAACAGTTTTTAATAATCTTATAAATTGTTGAGAAAAAGATTATAATATATATCTTCAGTGCTCTGACAGAGCTCTTTGTAATAGATAATAAGATATTGAAAATATCTCTGAAAAGTAAGATAATTACTGTTCTTGACTTATAATTTTATCAACTTCTTGAAGATATTAACACATTCTTCAGTCAGTGATATTGTATATTTAATATGAATCTTGTCTCATAGAGCTGCAGCATTGTCAGCTTTCAAGATTTTAATAGTGATTCAAATATTTTTAACAAGACTTGACAGTATACATTTATATATAAACTTGAAATGAATCTTTCACTTCTTGAAATTAATATAATATGTAAAAGAGAATTCTCATTGAGTCTTTAATACAATATCAGTTTCATTAATAACTTCTGTATCAGTTAATATATCAATATATCAGACTTCATAATTAGAGTTATTAAATATAATCACTGATTTAATATCTAGTGTATATTTAACTTTCTTCTGATATTTCTATAACTCATTTCTCATAGCATCTCTTTGTACACTTTATGTAGAGACAGATATAGTGAGATATTATATGAATTCAGCTGCAGTTATTTAATTTCAGAGTATTATCTGTATAAGATTCATAAGATTACCTGCAGTGTAATAGATAGATTGATTCAGATCATTATTAAAAGTCAGTATTTCAGAGATGAGAAATAGTGAAGAATTCATTAAGTCAGAATAAATAGATTCTATAGATGAGTATTAACTCTGCGTTTCTTTATTTTAAAGCTTCTTTATTATGTCATCATTAAATTTCATACTCTGATAAAAACTAACATCAGTTCTATCCAATAACTCAAAAATCTTCTTATAATAAGTAATTATTCTATTAATAAGTTATCTAGTAGAGTGAATAATTCTAGATCTTAAGCTAAACTCTGAAGTAACAGATGTATCACTTATATTAAGATAACTCTGCTTCTTCTAGATATATAAAAAGAAAAAAAATGATATTCTTCATAATAAAGAATATACTTTTTCAAAAGTATATAAATTTACTGATCAGCAGATTCAGAAAAAATGAAATATCTCTAATAAAAAGTAAGAGTCTTCTCAAAAAAGATGAACTATTCTCATTAAAAATGTTAGTGCAATGTTTTAAAAAGAAAAATGTGTTGTTCAGACTATAACCTGTAGAATAGTTGAAGGTTGTATTAATAGATCTATCTATAAGAGTCAGCGTGGCTCAGTTGATAAGACTGATAATCAAGACCACACATATTAGAGATGTGTGAGTTCAAATCTCATCACTGATATCTGTCACTTCTTACTCATGAAAGCTCTCATGTAATAGAGGCTGAGTCTAATTAGTAAGACTTGATATGAGGTAGAACTCTCTACTATAAGTTAAGTTACTAGTTAAGTAAGATTCTGTGAACACTTATCAGAATCAGTATAAGATGTCAATATCTTACTATTCTACTATACACCTGTCAAGGTTCTAATGATATAGAGTCAAGTCTAATATAGTGATTATACACTACTTAAACAAGTCTCTAACTAGAGCTGTTATTGAAGTCTAGCTTTCTCTTAAATATAGAAAATGATTTTAAAAATTATCTGACTAGCGGATCTAGATATATATCTAGACTCTAGACAGAGCACTCTGATAGACTAGAGTCTGTAAGCTTACTATTAAGTTCTAATACTGATAGAGAGAACTGCAGTCATTAAGTCTATAATTAGTCTCTAACACAGTGTAAGAATAAGTGCTCGCAGGCGATTATTCGGGTGTTTGCAGCTTGGCGTGATATGTACTGTTAACTACTAGAAGTATTCATGATAGAAAGATAAAATGTAGAAGTTAAATGTATAATAGCATTCAAGCTGAGTTGTGAATAGTATTCACAAACTTCAGTCTATATAGTTGTGTGTAGTCAAGAGCCGCTAGCCCTATTAATTACATAAGAGATAGAAATAGAGATAAAGAATTCATAAGAAGTGAGATTTCTTACATATCTCTCTCTCTCTAAGACTTTGTTCATGAAGCCTTTCACTGAGTGACTTTATAAAATCAGCTCAGTACTGCAGTGATACTCACTAAAAATCCTTTATATCTATAAAAAATCTCAGTGAGAAAAAATCTCTTATTACTGTAAAGAAAAAAGAGTCTGTTACTTAGTTTCTTATTTTATAAGATTCTTTATGATTTACAGATTCTTCTCTAACTATCACACAGATTCATCTCACATCTTTTATATAGAAGAGTTTCAGTTGACTCTCAATCATTTTTATAAGATTCTTATGTAATCATTATACAGATTCATCTCACAGATGAATCACTTTCTATAAGATCACTCTTATTAAAGAGAAACATTCATAAGTTAATCTTTCACTTATTCTCATAAATCATTATTCTTTAATACTGTAGAATTGTGAGAAATTTTTCATTCTTTCATTAACTCTGTAGAATTGTAGAATCAAGATGTCTGCAGTCTGTAATCACTCTTTATAGTTATATAGAAAGATTCAGGCCTGTGATTCACAATCACTCTTATTTACTAGAGTAATCTGACTGTTCTGTAGAATCACTCACAGTGTAAGTAAACCTCTCTAGAGTAGTATAAATATCTCAGATCTGTCTATAAAATCTCATCTTCTTTTCTCTTTTTCTATAACAGCTTTCATTTCTATCAACTGTGAGTATTCTCATTCATTCACAAAGTGTTTTCACTCAGATAACAGAGAGAGAGTGTTTCTGATAATATCTGTATATTGATTCAAGAACTTTTCAAGAATAAAAATTTTTCAATTTCAATATCTTTATAACAATGTCTGACTGCTGCTGAGCTTCTTATGAGTGTTTCTGCAACTTCTCTGATCACTTTTTACTGACTGATGAAGCAGAGATATCACTGCTTATAATCATGTCTTCATCTCTCTCAGTCTTATCACTGCATCTGATCTTCAGGCTAGCAGTTAATTCTCTGTCTCTCTCAGATCAGTCTCTGACTTCAAGCAGTGCAGTTTCTCTCTTTACTGTAAGTCTTCTCATAAGTAATTTCTTACAGACTCTAGCTGATAGTTCTTATAAAGCTCTCTGTGTTGTCAGTGTCTTCTGCAGCTCTATGAGTCTACAATCACCCTCTCTCTATTCACACAATTTCTGATCAGATATATGTGAATATGCCTAGGTTCTCTATCAATGATTCTCACACTGCAGTGTATTTCTGTAATCTCATTGTTAATAAGAGATGAGTTTCTGAGTATCTGCAAAATTCAGATAATCAAGGCAATGCAAATACTATGAATTTATAACAGAAGTTGATCTGAACAGATGAGCTCTCTCTCTGCATCTCAATTATTTTTAGACTGAATACTTCAGCATAACTGAGAGAGTGAACACAGCTTTGTAAGAGATATCTGATCACACACACAGATAATCAGTCTTTAAGACTCTGCTGTAACTGTATACACTCTGATGTTCAGCTTCTCTGAAGTCTATGCATTTCTGATGATCTTCATATTAAATACAACAATTGTCTGTATCACAGATATGATACTCTCTACTTCTTTGAAGAAGAAAATTGATAATTGTGAGAGAATTGAGTGTTATAAGTATTGAGAGTGTGAGTTTGAGTTTTCTTTATTTTTTCTTTATTGATCTTCAAATTGTATTCACAGCCCTGTTTATTTTCTTATTTTTTAACTTTAATGAGAATATGATTTCTTCTTTTCTTATATACACTGCAGACTGTTCATCTCAGTAGAAACTCATTATCTTATAGACTAGAATTTATAAATAACAGTGTTAATATCTTTATCATAATCAGATTCTTAGTAAAGACTGTGTCATTCTGACTTATCAGAATTCATAGTATGAAAGTCATGTCTCAGCTTCTGCAGATGTCTTATCTGCTCAGATAATTCTTAAGTGAACTTATTTATCTTATCAGAATACTCTTATCACTGAATCTTGAATTAGAGCTTGTGATCTCACTTCTCTGAGTCAATAATTTCTTTGACCTGATATTCTCTTTCACTCTCTAGTGCTTTGTGAATAGAGTGATGAGTCACAGAATTCTCTTCTGAGAATTTCTTATATTTACAGAGTAAAGAGACATGAAAAATATTGTATATTTACAACTCAGATGACAGTTTCAACCTGTAGAACTGTGAGCTAACTTTCTTTATAATCTTATAAAACTCTATCTATAAGAGATTCAGCTTCTTGCTAGATCTCTATATAATAATGTTTTCTAGACTCAGTCAGACTCTATTATCTTTCTTGAAACTCTTTATAATATACTTGAAGTTATAGTATCTCTTCTGATACTCTTAAGTCTTTCTCAAGAATTCACAGACTTTCTCCCAGATCTTCTGAATTCTCTCAGCCTGTTCACAGACATCATCATACTCTATAGTATACTCTTACAGGTTCATTAAGATTATTCACAGATGAGTCTTAGTAAGTATCTCAAAGAGGGTTTTATCTGTGCTGACATACTTTAAGTTGTTGTATATAAACTCTGTAAGTGATAATCAATGCATTCAGTCATTCTGATTGTAATTGACAAAGCATTACAGATACTGTTTTAATATACTCATTAGATATTCTATCTGATCATCTGTCTGTTGATGAAAAGCTGTGCTTAGATCTTATGAGATCTTCAGTATAGTTATCAGATCAGATCAGAACTCTTCTGTGAAGATTAATTCTCTATCTAAGATAATATTCACAGATAATTCATGCAATCAGATCACATCACAGATAAAGATATAAGTCAAATTCTTTGACTTCAAGTTCTTATAGATGAGTATAAAGTATACTATCTTGATGAAGTGATTTACTATCATCAGCACACTGTCAAAGCAGGCATTATATATATTCTTGCTTTCTGAGAGGCTCATAAGAGCATTTATTCCTAGCTGTTCTCAAGGTTTCTGTGAGATGAGTAGAGAAGTAAGTTCTTTATATAATCTGAATCACACTATCTGTGAACTCTGATAAATAGTACAAGAATTCACTATCTTCTTTATAAGTTCTCATATCTTCAGTCAGAAGTATTTTCTTATAAGCAACTTATAAGTTCTAGTATCTGTAAAATAACTCACTAGAGAAGAGTTATAATACCTTTTGATAAGTTCTATATGTAGAAACTTATTCATAGATATATAAATTCAACTCTCTCTTTATAAGAGATTATTTAAGTCTCTTTAATTCTTTATTTCTGCAGAGTTGATTTCTGCTGTGAACAGTTTTTAAATATACTGAGTATATTTATTCTTCAGTTACAGTTCAGATAATCTGAATAGAAGATCTTATAAAGACTTATACTCTGTTTCTTCTTATATCAGATCTTTCACAGTACTTCTCAAAGTCTGCAAATTCTTCAGATTATAGATACTCTCTTCAAGAATTCTTGTGAAGATTCTCAGAGTGTTGACTCTTAGTGTTATAGAGAGTAGTTATACAGACTTCTTCTCTCTCTTCTCTCTTTTCTCTTATAAGAAATTGAGAGACTCTTCAGTCAATCTCTTTATAACACTCAGTCTGAGCATTCTGTAAAGCTTTTCTGTCTTCTCTAGTCTCTCTATGTCTGTTATTCTGATCTTCTTAACATAGTCTGATCTGTGAGAGAATCTGTTCACTGAGTTCTTAGTTTTCTTGATATATTCTATCTTGAACCAGAACTCACTCAGTCTCTGAGTTCAGTGAATTTATCAATATGAGAGTTTCTTAATTGAAGTAAACTGTTATAAGCTGTTATGATCAGTTCTAACAGTAATCACTGTTATGAGATTCTTAAAGTAGTGATACTAGTGACAGAAGAATTTCACTATTATGAGAAGCTTCTGATCATGAATGTCATAGTTAATCTCTGCAGATTACATCTTTTATAAGAAAAAGATCACTGAAACTCAGTTCTCATTTGACTGTAGTTGTAAGACTATTTCTGAAATTATAAAGAAGAAGATATCTGTCTTTAATCTGATTAAGAGTAAGAAATTAAAGTGAAATAGTATCACTGTATCTGTGAATATCTGTTTTAATCTTACAAAGATCTTACAAGCTTTTAAAATAAGAAAGTTCTTACAGTTCTCTCTTCTTAATAATCTTTTCATTCTCTATTCACAGAATGACTTCTTCTTATTTTCATTCTTCAGTATATCTGTAAGAATCAAGAAGATTCTTGTAAACACAAAGATAAATTATCTATAGAAATTCACAAAGCTCAGAAAGATCTGAATCTCATGAATACTAGTTAACTCTGATCATGATAAAATAGTCTTAATCTGTGAAGATTTCATCTGAATACTATCTGCAGTGATTACATATTCTAGAAAATTAATTCAGCAGACACTGAAGATGCACTTTATAAGCTTAATATATAGTTCTGTCTTATCTAAGACCTTTAACACACTTTGCACATGCTCAGTGTGTTCTTTCTTCTTTATAAAGTACATCATCACATCATTCAGATATATTATTATAAAGATATTAAGATATATATGAAGTATTTTATTAATAAAAGACTGAAATGCTGCAGAAGTATTAGTCAGATCAAAAGACATCACTAGATATTCAAATAATCTCAGTGCAGTTCTAAAGACAGTCTTTCATTCATTCTCAGACTGTATTCACAGTCATATATATATATTAATTATATTCAGTTGTATGAATATGACAGCTTCTGTGAGACAGTTGATTACATTCTTAATCAGAGACAGAGAATAGCAGCTCTTTATTATCTTGAAGTTCAGATCATAATAATCTACATATAATCTGAGATCTTCATTCTTCTTCTTTATAAATATCACAGAGACTTCTGCAGAGACCTGTGAAGATTAGATAAAGTTATTCTTCAGATTCTTCTTTATATAGATCTGCAAGATCTCTGTCTCATAATGAAAGAGCTTATAGATTAATTCTCAGAAGAGTTTCTATTCTTCTATCAAATCTATTATCAGATTCTTCTCATAGTGAGAGAGAAGCTCAGCTGCCTTTACTGAGCTGAATATCTCTATGAGATCTCAGTATTTCTCTAATATCTAAAGCTTAGTTTTCATAATCATGAGATTCTCAGATACTTATAAAATCATTATATAGATGAGCTTGTCTTCTCTAATTAACTCTGCAGTATTAACTGATTCTATCTCTGTAAGTAAGTCTATTAATACTGATCAGAAGTATAAACCTGACTCACAGATAGCTATGTGTAAATTATGTCTTTGAAATCATGCAAGTCTTAAGTATATGTCATCTGTGATGTTTATAATAATCACAGTTTTCACAAATCTTCTTCAGATTTCAGAGAGATCTTATAATTCAAAGATAACTCTTATAAGTCTCTCAGTTCTCAGATCTGAGTTCTCACATCCTGTTTATTATAAGAGTAGATTCTTAGTTTTCATCTTTCAGCTTATTTACTCTGTGAGCTTTAGAGATATCACAGTGATCTGAGATTCTGAGTTTATTAATACTTCTCATACTTATAAAGCAGCAGTACTGCAGTGCAGTCTCTCTTCATAAGCAAGTATTTTCATTGAGAGAGTAACAGATTCAGGTATCAGTTTCAAGACTCTTAAGAAGGCTGTTACTAACTCTGTTTATAACTTCTTAAATTTCTATTTTAATTTGTCTGAACAGTTTGTGCAGAGATGTTCTGATTTAGAATAGATAAAGTAGAGTTTCTTTTTCTTAATCTCTCTATTATACACTCTGTTTATAAGAGCTTGTGAAGCTCTTTCTCTCTACTTAGTAGTCAGATATAAATCTCTCTATATCTTATTATCTTTTTCTGATAAATCTGTTCTCTGTTATTCTGACTCTTACAGAGCTGATCAGTGATTCACTCTTCACAGATCTGTGATTCTTACAGTGATCTGTAAGTAGTGAATGAGAGTCATCAGCTTCTTCAGAGTCAAGAACTTAGAGTCTTACTTAATAAGCTTATTCTACATATCTTTATTCAGTCTCTCTATAAATATCATTATTCAGGTCTTATTTCAGAGTCCTGTTTTCACAGATCTCAATTCATATCATAATTTTATAAAGTGCTGTGAGTAGTCTTTATCAGATTTCTCACCTCTTTTTCTAATATTAATGATTATAGCTCAGATGTTCTCTGTTCAGTTTATAAAGTCTCTTAACTTATTCTTTAGATAGGTCTTAAGAACAGATCAGTGAAATCTCTTATAATTATTCTCTAGATAATTCAGTCAGTTCTTGACTTCAGTGTAATAGAGATCTGTTATTATATAGATAACAGCTTCTTCATCTTTTATATCACACAGCTGAGCTTATGAGTCAATTTCAAATACAAACTTATAAAAGCTTTTATAGATTGTGATTTGATAAGTGATCTTAAGTGATTATAGCTTAAGAAAGTTTCTTTTCAGTTCACAGATATCTCTGAAGATTATGTCTAGAGACTCAGTTTAAGAGTGTTTGTAAGTAGTAAGTATTTCTTATAGAAAAATAGCTTAATTCTGCAGAAGATGCTCAAGAATGTTCTTTACTAAGATTAATTCATTCATGAGTTCAGAGAGTTTCTCTGTCACAGATGCAGAGAATAATGTTCTGTAAGTAATTAATAAGTTCTCTGAGACTTCTTTTATAAGAGTTATTCATGATTTGAGTGACTACTTCTGAATGCCTGCAGTAGAGTTTACAGGGATTGAAGTATATAAGTTTCTAGTTCTTTCAGTCATAACAGGCAGTTGCTGACTGACTGAGCTTGAAATGTAAGAATAAGTGCTCACAGGTGATTATTCAGATGTTTACAGCTTGACATGATATGTACTGTTAACTACTAGAAGTATTCACAGTAGAAAGATAAAATATAGAGATTAAATGTGTAATAGTATTCAAGCTGAGTTATGAATAGTATTTGCAAACTCCAGTCTATATAGTTGTGTGTAGTCAAGGCCCGCTAGCCCTATTAATTACATGAGAGATAGGAATAGAGGTAAAGAATTCACAAGAAGCGGGATTTCTTACACACAGAGTAAGACTATAATAGCTGATTAATAGATCTAAAAGTATCTAATGAAACTGAGATCAGCAACTGAAAGCTTGATGTGTACATTATCAAGTGAGTGATGACAGTGACTAACTAATATCTCTGAAAATTAGTGACTGGTCTGAGAGAACAGATGCAGTGATCAGTTAATTATAGAGAGTTAAATATAATTAGCTTAAGATGTATTCTGCGAGTGACTAGCGCCTGTAGCTGGCAGAAACAAAAGAAGAGTATATATTATTCAAGATTTGAAACAAAACCCAAGTAGAAATCTTATTTAATTAAATCTTAAAAGAAAATATTCTCATCTATAATATAGCTGAAACTAGAATATGACTATTTTAAATCTTATATATAAAGATTTAATGATAGATTTGATTTAATAGAATACTTATTCTGCAATATAAATCAGAATTCTAAGTATATTATAATACACTATATATTATATAATAGTCTCAGAGTCAGATTAAAAGAGAAGTATAATTTAAATTAATTAAATATAAGATTCTTATTCTCAACTGAAATAGAAATTAAATACTTAATAAACTTTCTATCAGAAACTCAAGCAGCTATAAGAAAATAGCTAAATTCAGAAATATCTGAATATAAAGAGAAGAAAATTAATCAGATATAGTCTATTAAAATAGCTATATACTATCTTTTAATAATTTATTTTATTACAGTCTCTCTTTACTTTATTTTTTTCTTTCAATTCTTTTTTATCTATCTATTTAATATATCTATCTTTAAGACTATGTTCTCTTTTCTTTTGTCATGATATTATCAAATGATTTTAAAGTATCAGAAGATGTTAAAATACTGTAATTTATAAACAGTTTTTATATTCTGAGCTGAAATTTTCTGATTTTATATATCTGAAATTAGTGAATGTATAATAGTTAACTTTACAGATATAGAAAAAACTCTGAGAACTAAAAGTTCTCTGGTAGATGTTATAGTCTCTGACTGCATACATTTATAATTGAAGAATAATAATAATAATAATAATCTATCTACCAGAGCATACCTAGGTAATATAGTGGTGGGTCACGGGATCTAGTGGGATCGCTAACCGCAACGGCCGTAGCGGCCAACAGCTAACCACTTCTTCAGGGTGGGTGTTGATTTTAATTTTATCGGGGCAAAAGCGCTCAGTCACTACCAGCGCACTGCTGGTAGAAGGGCCGATCAAGCCGAGACCCCCAACAGATAAACACACCTGAAGCCACTCATAGCTTGGACAAAAAAAATATATCAGCTGGTTCGCTCCATCCCCCTGTATAAAAGACATGCTGCTCCTTCGAGACAATGGCATCTCCCCAATCCTTCAGGGGCTCACAGTCGATGACTGTCGACGGCTCCTTCATTCCCTATGGAACGCACTCGCGGTTTATTCCAGGGAAAATTCAAACCCAGCGCCAACTAAATTACTGCATCAGCCCATTCGTGAAACGATAGTTACAAGCCTACACCACACGACACTCTTTATGCCTGCGTCAGACACCAGAACTACAACTGGTATCAAAATTGTCACCCTCCCTGGAGGTGGCGGCACCGCAAAGGGGGCAATCAATATTTTCTCCCCAGAGGGCGAACTACAGGGCCTACTCAATGCACAGCAGATTACCGCCTTCCGGACAGCGTTGGCGTCTATGATCGCCCTCTTGCACCACAGACTCCCGGAACAAGCGAATATTGTAGTTTTCGGTGCTGGTAAGCAGGCCGAGTGGCATATCCGATTGTCACTACTATTAGTAGCAGCAAAGATCACGACCGTTACTATTGTGAACCGGCGCGTGGAGACTTTGGTGAAGTTTGACACAACACTCCTAGCAGAGCTCCGAAGTCAGTTTCCTCAGATTACATTTAGCTCCATTTCCAACGAGGAACCGGATTTCGACCCCAAATTACGGAATATCCTTGAAGCAGCCGATGCTATCTTTTGCTGCACTCCGTCTTCTCAGCCGCTATTCCCCGATTCATATCTACATCATGGTGACCAAAGTGAGCGTAAGACCCGATTTATTTCCCTGGTTGGATCATACAAGCCACACATGGAGGAGATCGACTCTGCAACGCTGTTATCGGGGAGCAATATCCTGGTGGACTCGAAAGAGGCATGCCTGGAAGAGGCTGGGGAGTTGATCAAGGCGAATGTACAGAAGGACGAGCTGGTGGAGGTGGGCGAATTGCCATTCCCATTCGAAGGAGCCGAGGGGAGAGAGGCGCCGCTTTTGGAGGGAAACACGATATTTAAGTGTGTTGGGATGGGGATTATGGACATTGCTATCGGCAGGGAATTGCTGAACGTCGCGAGAGGGAAAGGAATTGGCATTCAGATTGAGTCGTTTTAAACAAGCTCGATGTATGTGTATGTATGCGTGTATGTATGTATGTATGTATATATTTTATTTTATTACATTCTTGCCCACCCCCCGCCCCATCCCCCTCCCTAGCACCTAGCACCTAGCACCTAGCAGTCACTGTCCCCAGCACCCGCTGAGCTGACCACGCTGTTCATCCCATAATAATTCATTCTCGGATTCTCCCAACCCGAGCCGATGTTGCAGTCTGGTTTCACCCAAAAAAGCTCTCTCGGCCGGGCGATTGATGCCAAGCCCCCGCGTGCGGAGAAGTTGCCACGGAATTCCCATTAAACGTTAGCTACCTAATTAGTTAACTAACCTAGTTGACGGGAGTCCCGTGACTTGCGATGTGGACGCCGGCCAACGCGGCGGATGCAGGAGGTTTTTTGGCCATTCCAGCAAGTAAGCAAGCAAGCGGAAGGCCAGCGAGGGTTCAGTTGGTTATCGGTGTCTTGTCCTCTGTTGTTGTTTGTTGTTCGGCCTGGTGCGTTTGCTGCTTGAATAACCCTCGCCTTTGCCATCTCCCACAACAGTCTCCATCGTTTAGCGTTCCGTGTGAGTGAGTGAGTGAGTGAGTGAGTGTCGGCTATCCAACCGGCCATGTCCACCGCTCCGGCTCGCGTCCACAAGCGGGCTTATCAGGTAAGACCCTCCGAAACCGGATTGCATATATGGCTATCATTTTTGCTCTCTTATTATTCCTTTACCCTCACTACACTTCGGCTGTTTTGGATTCGGTAGACTCATTCATTATAGGCTTGTATTCCCTGTCGCGAACGTAGAGTTCGCTGCGACCTGGGATCCGTTGACTCTCCTCACGATGGTCCTTGTGGAAGATGTCGGCGAGAACGTAAATTTTGCCATTTCTCCGCTACAAGGGGGAAAAAGAAGGCGGGGACTGCAGCGGGAACCTCTCGACAGACTACTCAACAGCCAGAAGAGGGATATCTGCCTCAGTCCGACAGACCTAGTGCATTTGGAAGTCCCGTTACTAGCCCCCATGGCAACAACCTTAATGAGTTTAATTCAGCTGCCCACTCACTTGCAACACGGATTGGGATTGGTAATGGTAGCCAAATCAAAATCCCTCAGGATATCCTAATGCGGATGACCTCCAGTGACTATGGACCGCAAGCTAGCTCGTCAGGCGGCGAGAAAACAGTGGCAGCCCTCCTTCGTGACGCTGCCTACACTTCCCACGATGCCCTAAAGCTTCTCTGGGAAGCAGGGAGGCATAGCGAACGAGACCGGGGAAATCCTCCTGGCACTACAGCATCTGCCGGGCCTTCCACAGCCACCAGCGGTCCCATAAGGCCGTCGGTAGCATCGTCAAGTAAGCACGGCTCCGTGACCGATGATTCTCGCCAGCCCTGGTCAAACTTGCGTTTTGTTCGAACGGGCCTTTTTACTGCAGAAGAAGCCATAGAACTTGTTAATTATTTCCATGCCTACCTCGCGCCGTTTACGCCTATTTCTTCCTCCTCTTTCCAGGACCCATCAACGCATCCAACTTTGCTGGAAGAAGAACCCATCCTTGCCGTCACAATCTTGACGCTTGCCTCACGGTATATGAAATTCTCAGGTGCCGGATCAATTTCTAGGTCTTATATGGTCCATGAACGCCTGTGGCAACATCTACAAGGAATGATTTCTCGCATGATCTTCGGGCAGGAACAGTTCGCTGGGGCCACGCATGATAACGGTTCCTCAACTGATTGTTCCGGCCAGGCTGCTGAATCCGCTCTTGCTGGGTCGAACTTTGGAAGTCTTCGCACACTGGGAACGTGCGAGGCTTTGCTTCTTCTTTCTGAGTGGCATCCCCGCTCCCTTAATGTCCCAGCAGGCGATGACGGAGATAGCATAATAGTCAAAGATGATGTCCGACGGCCTCGGGCTAGTACCGCGGGGATTGGTGGCCGCATTCGGATTGATTGGCTAGAGCCTGTTTGGAGATCGGATCGTATGTGCTGGTCCATGCTGGGGAATGCGCTGGCTCTTGCGGTTGAGCTTGGTATCTTTGACGAATATGACAACACAACCATAGGAGCTCGAGAGTCTCGCCGAGACATATGGAATGATCCGTCCTCGAGCCAACGGGCGTATCGCGTACAGCATTTACTTTGGGTATATCTCACCCAGACATCAGGAAGGCTAGGTAAGAAAGCCATATATCGCCCGAACCATTGAAAGTGGACAGACTGCTCACTAACGTAGGGTGGAAAAATCTGACGTCCGTTTCCGTGACTCACCATGAGGCTGGTCTGAAGCACGGAGATACAATTCGATGTTGGATAGGTGTTGCGTCTCTCATGAAACGAGGGAACGAACTGCTGTTTACATCTCGAGATCGGACAAAGGAGATGGTTCGAAGCGGCGAATATCTTGCAATTCTTCGTGTTCTTAATCCCTTGCTTAGAGAGTGGCAGGTGGAATTTGATCGAGCAAAACGTAAGTTGCTTCGCCGTAGTTGTACCACTTTCTACGTGCAGATTACGATCTAACGTTGCCTATACACAGTATCAAAGCCAATGAGGGCTATACTTTCAATAGAGTATGGCTATGTTCGAGTGTCTATTAATAGTGTAGCTCTTCAGGCTGTTATTGAACACCGTGGCCGAGGTACCAATGATGGTACGGATATGCGAGTTTCATCGGTGCTGAATACCTTCGAAGGAAATAAGGAATACTTTATGGAAGTAGTTTTCGCTGCTAGGGCAATTTTGCAGACCGTCGTGGAGGATCTCGTACCTAACAATCGCCTACGACATGTCCCCATACGAACTTATTCAAGGATTCTGGCGGGAGCTATGTTCTGCCTGAAGGTATGTGTTTCGTTCACTGTGACGTGGATTTTCCGCCCTTTTTGTTTTAAAAAATCCTAATGTCTAGTGCTTTAGGCATTTGCCCTTGGGGTCAAGGATGAAGAGACTATAGTCTCACTGGAGTTAGTTGAGCGCACTGCAGAGGCGCTTTGTACATGCGTAGTGGACGACGTCCACTTGAGCAACCGATTCGGTGAACTTCTCACCGCATTAGCATCTAGCCTTCGGAGTCGCGTAATGGGAACATTAGGAAATGAGCATCCTCAGAGCGGGAATATGACAGCCGGCAATACGCCGTCACAACGTAATCAATTTGAAGATAGAGCAACATCCGACATTCCCATAACCGCTAATAATCACGCTTACGACCCTCCTGTCGACTCAGCAAACACGGAGCCCTTGATGTCGCCAAAACAAGATTACAGTTCGCGCGGCTCGTCAAATGTCTCTGTGGCAACTAGCGAACCGAGCGGCTATTTGCCTATGCATCCTCCAACTGGAACTCTCGATCAAATTTCTTTCCAACACGATCCTCTGATGAGTTTTGCTGGCCTAGGACCTAATCAGCTTGGGTGGTCAGGTGGACAGGATTTTTTTGACATGCTGGGTCCTTTATTGGATGTCCAGTATGAACAATATCGCTAAAAACGAAGGGTGTTGACTTCAGTTATATCCCCAGAGCTGGGCAAGATGCCATGAGTCCTTCGAACACCAACCGCTTTGAGACCGGGCAAACTGGCATGTGATTTGAATAACAAGGTTATACGCTACTATCGCTGTTCGTTATACCGCATATTCCTTCACCAAAGCCAATCTGTGTATTATTAACAGCACGACGTAGGAAGGCGACCAGTTATTTGATGAACCAAAGCATGGTCCCTGTGTTTAAGAACGCGAAACGAGGTTACCGCCAAACTCCAATTTTAGAAACGGACTGACGCATTGGCAGAGCGGATACAAAAGGCCCTATACTTTTACCGACCCAGATGTAGTCATGTCATCCGCTTATGTGTACGCCCTTTGCGCCTTTCTGCCGAAAAAGCCCTTGGGCACCGGCCTGATAGTTTTATCTCCGGTGTTGAATCGAATACTTACCGAAGGACGCACCACACACCCATTCGTGTTCTGGGCCTAGTTCTGAAACATCATGCTCACTAATTGCTTGATAATAGGGCTTCTCCCAGCCGACGATTTATGATACATATTATCACTCAATTAGATACCTAGCAGATTAAATTTCACTTTTTTTTTGTTTCGTTACTTCCGCTAAATAAATATCTCTACGTTAGTACGCTTTCTTGCCCTACAGTCAATAAAATATGAGCCTTTTGCGACGTCGCTGCCATGTTCCCCAGGACTCCTTCATCCAAACTCAAGGCCGCTCATCGATACGACGCCAACAATCCCGTCTTGCAGACCATTCACATTCACGAACCCGCCTAGGCTCACGGATTAGGTACTCGTACTAGTTTTCCCACCATTAACCGTTTGTGTGGGACGCGATTCTATTTTTTGCATTTTCAACATTCTAACAAATATGATATAGATTGCATGGTGATAGATGCAAATTAATTAACTAGTCAATTTAAACATAGTTCTTGATGTTTGATGAAGAGATTGTTTCAAGGTTTCGTGGTGGAATAACTCAATCAAACTAACTTGAAAATCCCAGAACTCTCTGCAATTCCAGAAAATCTGTATAACTTTATTAGACTGACTGACCCCTACACTCAACGCCCGCCATTTCGCCATCACTATGATGAAATATTTTCAACAATATCTCAACAATGCAATTAGGTTTTAAGATGATATATTATAGGATGAAAATATATATAGAAAATTATGATGGAGGGGTTATTAGAGTAGTTGGTTGTTATTATGAGAAGCTAGCTGCTATGTGGCCTTTTATAGAGAGCTTGCGATCGCTGATCATGTGGATCGGCGGCCGCAGCGAGCGTGGGCGTTATCTCAGCATGCTCAGCCTCTCTTCTCGATATTTTCGGATTAGCGCGACCAACTAAACTCCTTTAGACTTCTGTCAAGTCCTGCTAACTTCTGGACCAATAAGAGACTTCACACGTGCTCACAACCTAATATCTTGTAGAGAGTCTGAGAAGAAACAGTTCCATCATGTGTGAAAAATCAACTTCACTCATACAAAATATTCAATTGACTTTGAAATCATACATCTATCCTAAATATCTGCCTGATCATCACCAAACTGATATTTTTTGAATCCTCAGTCATTCTGCTATCATCTCTGCTATTTTACAACTCACTACCTCTTCTCATCATATCACAATCATTGACAAAAGACAGTGTGTCTTTTGAATCTCAAGACACTCAATGTCAGACATGCTCCAGTCAATATTCTTCATCACTTAAAGATAAATCCTCTCTACAATCACTACAGTCTCTCAACAATGTAGATGATGAATATAACACATCAGACAGTGACTTAACAGAGCTTGAATCTATTGATACTTCTTCAGAATTTGAGATCACTGATACTGATATCAATATCTTATAAGCTTGTTCATGATTGAATCACTGTGACTCACAGCATCTGTCTACAATGCCTTATAACTGGCAGAAAAGACAGTTGAAATTATCTCACATTGTCAGAACATTACAGCAAAACAGTTGAGAAATGAAGACCTTTATAGAGACTTAAATTCAGAGTTCTGATATCTTGACTTATTGATAATACAGTACTTCTACAAAGCAGTGAAATACACTATATTCAGCACTTTTCAAAGCAGGGATATTCAATGATAATCAACATTATACTGTCTTACTTAAACAGGAGCTGAAATGTCTTATTAATACTTTCTTCTTTACAAAATTCAATCATGATTCTGATCTGAATATCATTGACTTCCAGGCTGCTTTTGAGATCATTCAGATCAATATGTCAACCTGGTTTGATTTACTTACTCCTGTTCTAAAAAATAAATATATCAATTGAAAGAGCTATGAATGAGACTCAGATGAAACAACAGCTATCAAACAGCTGTTTATTATTATGAGTATTATATGTCACTCTTATTTCTTGAAAAACTTGAACTTCTTCAGCTCTATTCTCTCTGTATATTTTCATGACTCAGAAGTAAAACAATGAGTGATAGAAATCATTTCTGGCTTTGAACTCTGTCACAGCTATGTGATGAGAAATAGATTGATGATGGAAATTGCTAAATGAGAGAAGATATGACTTAATATTCTTAACTTATTAATATTTCTATCTAACATCTCAAACTTCTAGTAATCTCTGATAACATCTGTCATTTTCTAGCATGTTCTTTGAACTTCTATCAACTTCTGAGTCAATCACTTGACTAATTCTTACTGTTAGATTAAACTTTGGCAGCTTGTCAAAGATTCTCAAGCTGTTATAGTCTATGACAATATGAACTTCAAGAAGACTGTATGAGATGAGATAATCAGACACAATGATTTCATGGCTGCTGTGACTACTGCTACTGTGATTATTTCCTCTGACATTTCAGAAACTGGTCTAACTCAGATCATGCATGATTTCATAAGACTGCTAACACTGCAAGAAATCATTGATATATCTGATGTGACAGATAATAATAATGAGCTTTAGAAGCAAATAACATCATGTCTTATTTCAGATGCTGTTTGAAAGATTCATGATGATGAGGTTAAAAGTGTTTTCAGTACTGTAAATGATTTATTATCTCAAATGTCTGTTGTTAATACACTTTCTGTGCATAGAATGTGTTTTCAGCAGTTAAGTGCTATTTTTAAAAATGAGAACACTATTGTGGGAACTATGAGAGTTCATGAGAAGATATTTAATGATTTTCTTAATTTATCAAGAGATTATACAGCATTTTCAACTCATCTCTTTTCAGTGTATGAAGATGCTTTGATCACAAAACTCATTCAGTTGATCAAGATAAAGCAGTTAAAATCTACAGATATCTTTGAACAGTGTAACTGACTTCATTCTATTTCTGAATAATTTCATATTCAAATAAATCTACTCTTCATCATTGTCTGTACTCATTTTGAAGCTGAAGTCTCTGAGAAGACTCATCACTGTATTCAGTCTGATCTCACTTGTTAAAACTGAAATTCTATGACTGCTGTCAATCTGAAATATCATCTTCTTAAGCCAGTGATTTCTCAGAGCTTTGTATCTTGAAGTCTTACTCTATTTTATACTGTCATACAACATCAAGATTATTCAGTTAGCAATCTTGAGCACTCAGAAGATATCAATTCTATTATATAACAGCTTAGTTCTTCACAGTATCTTCAGCTTATTAAAGATGTATACATCAAAGCATTTACTCTTGATGCCTGGAATAGAATTAACTCTCAAATCTCTCAGCTCACTCAAGATATTGAATTCTGTATCATATATCACCTTCTCTGAGAATGTGAATTATTCATTCAAATACACTATACTGTTAAGTATGATAATATTGAACTTCTTGAGTACTTCATTTCATCTCTGATTATCTTCTTTCTTGATACTGATTAACATAATTATGTCACTGAGATGCTTCATTATTTTTGAATACTTTAATTCACTAAAATTCCTTCTCTGCATTAAGTGATTATGACTGCAGATCTTATCAACTGATCTGAAAAACCCAGCTTCTTCAAAGCAATTGATCTAGGCATGAAACATCTCAATGATAGCTGTAAGTTGAAGATGAAATGCTATAAAAATTCAACAAAGAATATCTATCTTATATTTGATTGAGTCTGTCTGTCAAATACATGAGTTCATCAGCTATGATGAATTTTAAAGTCTATCTTTGAGTGTTCACTTACTGAGAAACATACAAGTGCTGTTACTAAGCTTGAGATATTCTCTACTACTAGAAGTCTGTTGAAGAATGATTATATCTCATCTCAAGATTTACTTTTACTGTCAAAGAAATATATGTTTGACTTCTTGAATATACTTTTGATTAAAGTGAAAGATCTGAAGAAGAAGATTGAGCACTTTAATCAAGTATGAATTCAGCAGCAGTTGATTGCAATGAACTTGAATTTGAATGATATAATTATTAATACTGAAGTTGAGTCTTATTCTGAGAAATTCAATGACAATATAGAGCAAGATTCTATTTTCATTGAAAATATACTATCTTTATCTACTATAAATAATCTATCTGATACTTTGGAAACAATTCTGAAGAAGAATAACTAAAATTAATGAATATACTGAAGCTTTACTTACTTCATCTTTCTTTGATATACAATATTACATTTTCACTGATAAATATATTAATAATAGAACTTCTGCATTGTTCTGTCAACTTGTGAGCTAATCAAATATCAAGATTTAAAATAAATATGACTAATATCTGACAAATTTTATTTTTAAGATATCATTTTTCAATATCAACTAATTTATATTTACAACTGATACTTGTAAAGAATGTCTGTATAGAATCTTTAATACATTCATCTGTATGAATTACTTATTTATTAGAGTTCTACTTGAAATCTTCTTTATAAAGCAGAGCAGTATAAATAAAACAAGAATCTAAACTGTCAGAGCACTGCTTCTCAGTGAAGAAAAAGATGACCTCTTTGACAGTAACTGATATGACTGCATCAGTGAGAATGCACTGAGATTCTTGAGCTTGTATTTGAAGATGCTACACCTGTTCTTGCATGCAACAATCTGACAGTGAGAATAAGAATTCCTGAGCTTGACTATCTGAGCTCTCCCCTTCTCAGAGTACACTCAACATTTCTCATTATTCTCTTGACAGACAGCACACCTGTCCTTCTCCAGCAGCTGCTCACTCAGCTCTGTCTTCATTATCCAGCTAATATGACCTCACATTCTCTGCTTCTGTGAAGAGAAGCACTGGAACTTCTTGTGAGAGACTGATCACCATTTCCCTGATTTCTGAGGCTGATAGAATGATGAGCTCTTGCTCATCATTCAATTCCAACCCTG
Organism: Blastomyces gilchristii SLH14081; assembly: GCF_000003855.2. Lineage (NCBI taxonomy): Eukaryota > Fungi > Ascomycota > Eurotiomycetes > Onygenales > Ajellomycetaceae > Blastomyces > Blastomyces gilchristii. Next base: position 6,706,343 of record NW_003101681.1, on the reverse strand, counting down.
TCTTGACTGGCTTGTCAGCTGTGCCTGCTCCCAACAGACACAGCTGGCAGACAGAGTGTTGGGAGGGAGGGGGATGCTATATGACATTGTTGGCAGTGGCGGCGGCAGCGGGGGGGAGGGAGTGCTCAACACAGGGGATGGCTGGGAGAGCGGGAGAGATGGGCTCATCAGCACAGAGGGCGGGAGAGGCTATAATGGCTCTGAGAAGGGGGAGAGAAAGCTAATATGACATGTCAGTGATTGATTCTTTCTCTATCACATATATCTCATTCATATTCATATTGCTTACTTGATTGATTTCAATGAAACTCCTTCCTCTGCAAAGAATAGAGGAGAGAAGAAGCCTGAGAAAGAGAGAGAGAGATGAGAGTAAGAGCTGCTATGCAACAATATTAGCTTCTTATTCTCTTATCATATTACACTCATTTAGAGAGAGCTTTTCATGTCTATCTGAACAAGTCCAGCTTGTCATCTCTGTTCTTCAAAGAAGGGAAAGAAGTCTCAGACACTTCCTCACTCTCACCCTCACAGGCGAGGGCGAGAGCAAGGGCGAGGGCAGAGAGACAAGGGCGGGCATGGGCACAGGCATGGGCGTGAGGGGGAGACTAATTGCCAGAGTTAGTATTTCATTCCATTCTCATTATACTTTCATGCTGAATAGACATGTACAGTGATAACAAACTCTGCCAGAGTGAAGTTATTCACATGAGATAGCTGCAGCAGCAGCAAGTATATCCTTTTCACTGATGAGAAAGCAGAGTGAGTGCATCTACATCAATGTTGCTGAGAGAGGGGACATTATATTGATTTTTTTGAATTATAAAGAAGAAGAAAAGAAGAAGAGAAGAAGAGAAGAAGAGAAAGAAAGAAAAAAAAGATTCAAAAATATCAGTATAGTATTATTCATTTCTTCTTCAATATAGTGAATTTATCTTCTCACTCATTAACTAATTTAATAGGCTCAGAAGTTCACACAACTTCAAAGAAATTCACAGATGTTTACAAAAGATCAGTGAAGTTAAAAAAAGATTAAAGATCTCATTGTCTTGCAGCATTGTCTTGCAGCATCAATTCCCTCAAAGATCTCATCACCTTGCAGTATCAATTCCCTCAAAGATCTCATCACCTTACAGCATCAATTCTCTCAAAGATCTCATCACCTTGCAGTATCAATTCCCTCAAAGATCTCATTGTCTTACAGCATCATCTTGCAGCATCAATTCCCTCAAAGATCTTATCATCTCATGACTGCATGATGATCAGCATTTCCTCATTCTTATTCTTCACTAGCAATGAAAAGCTTTACATACTCTTCAAGCTATGTGCTGTTTTCCTCAATCTCATTGATCTGGAAGTTCACAAGAGACAGAGAGCATGACAATCACAAAATTTAATGATACTTTTTTGATTAATCTCACATCATTCATGAATGCTATACTTCTTTCCTCATTTGACACAGTTACACTTGAACTGCTTTCAGACTGCAGTATTAAGCGCGTGAACTGCTAGAGCAAGATGCTATTTAAAGCTTATTAAGCTTAGAAGAAAATCTTTGACAGTTGTTGAGTCAGTTATATAAGCTATATTCACTTTTTGAAGTGAAGTTCATATCTTTAAGATATCAAGATTCAAGTGAGAAAACAATCTCATTGTCCTGCAGTATCTGGGTTCACACATTGATTATCTTCAAAAGGTAGTTTCAGGTTAGAAAGAAGCTGAGCTTTCATAATCATCATAGACTCAGAAACCTTGAAGTCATAGTCATTAAGAACTTTGTCAGTTGTGTGAGTAAGATTGAGTTTTGACTCTTCAACTGCTTTGTAACATTCAATCAGATGTATGACAGCAAATTTGATTATTAACACAGTTTGCAGCTTATTAAGCTTAAAAGGAAATCTTTGATGATCACACAGCAGGATTGAAATAATAGTATCTCATTAATCATTTAAAATAAAGAAAAAAAGAAAAAGAAAAAGAAAGAAGATATTAAGAGAAAAAAAAAATAAAAATAAAAACAAAAACAAAAGCAAAAGCAAAAGCAAAAACAGCAACAGTAACAGAACACAAAGCTACTTCTCAATAATTCTCTCATCAACCTTATAGTCAACAGAATTCGCTGGGTATAAAGAAAAACTCATTGACAACTCCTCATTGAAAAAATGACTTGTATTATACAAGTCAACATTGTGATCTGCACTGACAACAATCTGAGGACCTTCTTCAACAAATGATTTCAGTGTATAATCATGATAGAACCTGATCAATCAGTTGTTTATCATCAGCATGCTCTGCAACTTCTTCATGATATGACAATAATCATTATCATCTCCTTACTTACAACACATCACCTCCCATGATCTTCTAATATAATATTTCACAATGACATAAGACTCTCTGAGAATCTATAATAATATCTGTTAACACCTAAGCTTTCTCTAGAAATATAGTGAACATACAGCACAGCATATTAAATCATGAAAATGGCAATTATTGCATGTCTTTCTAACATCAGAAACAATACATTTACACAACAGCTCAAATTCAGTCATACAGAGACAGCATGCACAGATCTCCTCAGGCTTTGTTGCATAGTGAGTGTCATAATGAGCTTTGAGAACAGTGAACTCAAGCTTGTGAATAGACATTGTTGTTTGACTAAACTGTTTAGTTAGAGATTGATTTATACATCATCTATGATTAAGATTTAACTTACTTTCATTCAATTGAAGAACAGGCAGGTGGGTGAAGCAGCAGGGACAGCAGCAGGGGCAGCGGCAGATGATGTGACAGAGGGATTTTCACATTGATAAGTAAGTAGATTGTTGCTGATTGAAAGAAAGATGAAGAAAATGAAGTAAGAAGCTCATGTTTATACTTATAATATGAGTAAACAACACATGAGTAAGTTAATAATGTCTAGATAAGTATATTTCTATTCACTTCTATAACTCTACAATTCATGATTAATTCAGAAGTTAGCAGAAGTTGTTAGAAATTGCAAGGAGTTTACAGAAGATTTATTATAGAAGATGTCTAACTACTTAATAGTGTTATTTTCTATAGAGAAGTTATCTCTTCCTCTGTGAGAAGAAGTTTGAACACAGTCAAAATGAGATATCTTTGTGAATACAATATCTGTGTTTGCATTTCATTCACCAAATGATGTTCATTTGCAGAGGATTTAAATATCAATACTATTGTTGTTACTTCACTGCTTGAATGAAGTGTGAACTTAAGCAGTTATAGATACATGAACTCATGAACTTGAAGAAGAATGAACTCAGAGACTTGAAGAAGAAGTGAACTGTAGAGTAGTGAAAGCACTGATAATAAATATGACTAGAGCAGCAGAGACTTCAGCAGCAGCAACAGCAGCTGAAAGAGCTGTAGAGATCTCAGTGAAGATCTCATTAAGTTGCTGTGCTCTTTTTGCTGCGTGTTGAGCAGTCATCCAGGTCAGATTATTGTCTTTCACATGCCATACAGCTGTGAGCTGCTGAGCTGCTGTCATTTCACTGATTGAATCACTACTTGACATTTCAGTAGGTACTGCTATCTCTGCTGCCCTCTCCCTGTTTCTGATTGCCTGACATTGACATCTTTCTATGAGAATAGCTTCATATACTTTATTTACAGCTGCAATTTGACTTGACAGAAAGCTGTGAAGCTGATCTTCAAATTCATCTCAATAGCTCTAAGTCTGAAGAAGATTGACAGCATCACACAATTCATTTTAATTGAATTCAAAGATAGATGTCTTCTGATGAAAATGAGCAGCTATCTGCCACTGACATTGAGTAGATATAAATTGTGAAGCTGACACTGAAAAGCCTTGATCATGATGATACTGTTTCTTCACACATTTGATACACCAGTTCTTAAGTTCTGACAGCAGAATGGCACCATGACTATTATCTTGAGATGCCTTGATGATGTTTGTAGTGAGTGACTGTTTGAATACAGATATACAGCTTGAATTGCACCTGCTGCAGCATTTCTTCACAGAAGTGTTCATTCTATTCATATTAAATGAGAGTCAATCCTTCTCAAGATAGGTCAGAAGGGCTTTTCAGTAGCATGAGTCATTGATGATTCTCTTTCAGTCAGTGAAGAGATTGACTTATCTTTGCATTTCATTCTCTGTTCATGCCTTCACAGTGATTATTCTACATTGACTTTGACTCTGACTTATCATATTTGATGCAATACTTTCAGCATCAGATATGTTCTTCAAGTTCATGAACTGTGATAGCTGACTGGCCTGATATCAAGTTCTTTGCTGAGATCTTTGTTTTGCTGATAGTTGAGAAGATTGAACAGCTTTCTTATCATAACCTCTGAAGTCAAATGCTCAGTAGGGAAGAAGAATCAAGGTATGGCTTTTTCAACCTGATTCACAACTCTCTCACCCACATCATTACCAAACATCTGCAATATCATCTCTCTTAATAGGAAATCCTCATACAACAGTACACTTGACATCTGGAATATTTATACTCATACTCAGTGAGGTTGTTGTCATCATGATTCATATTTTCAATGTTGATTTCATGAACTTCTCAAAGTGAATATTCTGATTCACTTCAGACACTCAAGATGTGAAATGCTGAATGATGTCATTGATGAAAGAGATATCAGTATTATTAATATTCTACCTGTTATTCTGACAGATCTGAAGAAGTATTGATTGAAAATATTGCACTACTTGTTGAATCTTGACATGACTGTCAATAAAGACAATGATCTTTAAAATGTGTTGAGATATAATCTTTCCATTCATATCAATGATCTCATTCAATAAAAAATATAACATATCATAGAATACAAGTTTACCGTGTGGAATCAGATGTACACTGATAAAGATATCAGAACAGTTAATGAAAGTTCAAATAACCTGAGTCTGCTGTGAGTTTATATCAATAGAATGAAATCTAGTCTCTTGAAGAATGATATCCTCAGCTTTACTGCTGAGAGTTGTAGAACAGCCAAACCAGATAATATCCTTACAAAGAAGCAATCTCAGGTGCCTCAGCCTGACAAACTGACTACAGAATTGACTTCACTGTGTGATAAGATGACACTCATTGATAGCTACAAGCTCAATCTTTTCTTGTAAAGTAGAGTCTTGAAGAACATGCTGAAATCACTTACAAAGAGCTTACTCTGAACTGAGCAGTATATGTGTATACTCATTCTGTTGAATGTGTTTGAGTAAGTCTTCTTATTCCTGAAGATTATCAGCACTGATCAGACAAGAATTGGCATCAGAAAATCATACTATATCTCTTATTTACTAATCACCAAGCTTGTTTAGAGGAACCAGTTGAATGATTATCTTTCCTGTCAGAATTGTATAGAATTGAAGAATAAGACTCTTTTCATAGCCAGTTCTGACAATGAATAAAGTGTCACTATATTCATATATTATACACTGAAGTATACAGACTTGTTCTATGCATGGCTGAAGAGTACACTCAGGATCTGGACACAGGCCTTGAAGTATTCATTGAAGACAATACTGAATAACATTCTATTGCTTATCAATACTATCTGATCTGACATAGCTCATAACAAGTTATAATATATCTTCAATATTCATTGAAAGTATTTGCTTTAATAATGGCTTTTGAAGCTGTCATTGTAGCTGACTTGCACATTTTCTTCAATCTCTCTTAATCATATTTGATACAGTTGATGGGATGTTATCTGACTCAGCTGTCAAAAAGTGACTCAGCTGTCAAAAAGAAGTGTTATGTGATTGATTCAGAAGTTGTTGAAAGATCTCAGAAGTTGTCAGAAGTTATCACAAGTTAATATACTGCATGAGATTGTCAAGAGATCAGAAGTTATCAGAAGTTGTCAGAAGTTGCTGAAAAATACACTCAGTGCTTTGACTATAGTCTCTGATGACTGAATAGATGTTTTGATAGTAAGATCAAGATGTTGAATGACTAGATATAATCATGATTGAAAAATTAGCAAATTGTTCCTGTGTTCAAAATCATAGTAGCAGTTTTCAATGTGACACTTCATACTCAGAATATATGTATTTTCAGATAAAAATTACATCAATCAACAGAAAATTGAAAAATTAATTTCTCAAGATGATAGAGAAATGATCTATAAGTGATGTTACACAGTGATTCTATCTCAAACATTATGATTGAAGCAAATTGTTCCTGTGTTACTAATAAACAGGAACTGTTTTTTCTCAGATGCTCTGTGAAGAGTTTGCTGAGAATGTTTCATTTAGGTTTAGTGTAAGCCCTGTGACAGTTGATTGGCTCAGATGTTAGCAGGACTTGGCAGAAAGTAGCAGTAGTTCGGATTGAGTTAGCTCGGAGTGAAGTGGCTGAGTTTACTGAGATAACGTGAGCGGAAGCAGTCAGCCTGTAAGAGAGGCAATCTGACACCCCTCTTAACTGCTGTTCTGCAGTAGACATTTCTGATTCAGCAGGGCAGCTGTATAACTAGGAAGTGAGATCTACATACAAAATTAAAAGTATCTTATACTGAAGATTTCATGGAGGACTGATAAGAATGTGAAAGGTGTAAAGCTTGCTTGAAGAAAGCAGAAAACTTGACCTCACTAAGTGCGCCACTTGACGTCGTTATGTAAGCTGACGTCGCAAATTGTTGGCCGTTACGGCCGTTGCGGTTAGCGATCTCATTATATCACGTGACCCATCACTATATTAAGCTCTTTGTAGAAGATCTATCAATACAACCTTTAACTATTCTACACAAATGTTGTTGGCTGTTACAGTGTATACAGAAAACTTGACCTTGCTAAGTGCATCACTTGACCTCATTACATAATCATGACCCTGACCTCACACAATACAGTAATAATCAGTTGATAATTGACTTTCAATCTTTCAATTCACTTATTCATTCAGCTTATCAATTAATCAAAGCATGTATAGCTGATTCATAATTAATTAAATGAACAGATAAATTCATATAAAATATAAAGAGATATTTTACAGAATTTTAAAATATATCAAGATAAAAATATTTAATAATTAATTTTAAATTGATTTTCAATTGATTTTGAATTAATTCTAAATTAATTGTTAATTAATTATAGTAATAAAAATAAATTCAATCTGTATATTTAAGTAATTAACAATTGATTAAAAATCAGTTAATAATCAATTCAGTGTAAATTATATAAATACTTACTTTACTATTAAATTCAAGTTACTTTTTAAAAATGAGTTAAAAGAATACAATTCTATTCAACTAAGAAAGAAGCCTGTATAACTGAATTTAATTGAATTTAGATAAATTAGAAGAAATATCTCTGTTCTAGTTTATATAAAAATACTTAAACAATTAAAAATTTCTGAAGTAAGAGTAGCAGATTTGAAAATAAGAGTTCATGAATACAAAGACTCAAGAATGAATCTCAAAACACAAACACAGTGTTTAAACTGTCAAAGATATGAACACTTTATAATCTTGTATTTCAGAGATACAAAATGTGAGTTCTGTGTTAAAGATTACAAAACTAGTAAGTATAAATATGAAATACACTTAAAAAGAAATGAAATATGTTAATATACTCTGCTTAAATGCTCTAACTGTAAAGAAAAGCATGTATCTAGTTCAAAAGAATGCATATTTACTTCAAGAATTCAAAAGAACTGAAGAAAAGAAGAAGCTCAAAGTCAATCTAAAACTGAAGATAACAGTCAAGTCAGTAAATTCACAACTGCAAGCTCAAAGAGAAGAAACTCTCAGTTATCTAAATTCTCAAACTCAAATTCTTCAGCTAAACATAAATAGAATTTGAATTCTCAAATATCTGTTAAGATTAGAGAATTGAGAAATGACTCTGTTAATAAACTGAAAAGAATGCAAGTAGTTAAAATTCCTGTTTTTTAAAATAGTTATAATCTACTATCAGATGATAGTGATTAGATTCTGCTCTATTTCTACTCTCTTTTAGTATGAATATACAATAAAAATAATAAAAAAAGTGTAAAAATTCTTCAAAAATGACATTCATTTAAAACAATGTAGATAGAAACTTAAATTACATTTATTCTTATCTTCAGATTATATTTGAATAAAAAGTTAATTTTATACTTTTTCAAGAATCATACTTTAATGCTGAGTAAAAGTATATTATTTCTTATTCAAGCTATTACTACTTTCTACCTGAAAAATCTGAGATAAAATCAAGAGTAGTGATATACAGAAGAAAAAGATCAAGATATTAATTTAATCTGAGATTTAATATTATATCTGACTCTGATATTCTAGTGAGTGATATTATAGATAAAGAGAATGAGTTTGATATTATTCAACTCATAAATATCTATAATAAAAAGTTATTGAAAGAAAATAACAATATCTGAACAATTAATAGAGAATTTTTAAATATAATTCTCTTGAAAAATTCTATCATTGTAGAAGACTTCAATACACATTATCTCTGATAGAATTCAGAATTGTGGTTCGGAAGAACGTACAACCGTCAGATAATAACGCGGCCGCTTCTGAACTTGCTTATGAGTGTAAAGAAGTCATAGCAGCCACTAATTAATTTAGCATATGATATTACAATATATAAGAAGCCGGTGTACACCTGTAATCATACACTGACTTAATCAATCTTTGAATCACATCTGATAGCATGTCTAAAAACTGGTGAGAAGTGCAGACTTCTTCAGAGTATGATAATTCTGTCTATGAAGTGATTTATAGTTATCATATCAGTGTGATTCTAGAACATCTCAAAAGATAGTATATGAAGAGTAGTGAGTGAAAGAGCATTCAATTAATACCGCTTCACTTGTTAGAGAAAAACTTCACACTCAGACAAATGCCATGTATATGAATAAATGAGATGTGAGAAAAGAGATGAGAGCAGTGAATCAGATTCAAAGAAAATCACTCTTCACTCAAAGAGATAAAAGAGAGAGAGTGATCATCACCGGAGTTGTATGATGACAATAGATAGCAATATAATGATATAGTAATATAACAATACATTGATATAATGATAGACATTGTACAATCAATGAGAAAATCACTGAAATAAATATCTTCTCTAGTCAATATGAATAACACTCTTCTCTGCTATCTGAACTGAAAGATATGCAGAATCTCTCAGAGAGTTTACTTAAAGCAGTAAGAAAAACAGCTGAAATCACTGAACTGAAATTAAAGCTCTGTATATATACAAGAATTCTAAATGAGATTGAGACCTTGTATACACAGTGACAGACTGAGACAGAAGCTAAATAACAATTGATATTCACTGCAGATCAAGTATTCACTATGAAGAGCTTCACTGATGCAATTATTATCATTAATAAGAATAGAGAAAATCAGATCTTAGATCTGCAGTGAGAGATTGAATGTTTATACAGACAGATAACTACACTGAATCTGAAGATCTTATCATGATTATTCACAATCTCTTCAGAAGTATACACATTATTAAAGACTGCTGTGTAGAATGAGAATCTAAGCATGAGATACATTAAGCTGAGAGATCTGTCAGAGTTATTAAGCTTTAATAGTAACTGAAAAAATGATGCTGCAATCAGCTGACTAAGTCAGATATAATTATATTATCAGATTAAATATAAACTCATAGATAGATAGTTAACAGAATTTCAACAAGTCTTAAGATCTGCTGCATTTCTATACAGAAAAGTGAAGTTATTATAAATAACTGATAAAAAGATAAATCTTACAGACTCAGAATAATATTCATTTCTATAAATATGAAATAAGTTTTTCAAATGAATCTTGCATAACTTTGAGAAAGTAAATGTATGAGATAAGTATTATAAACACTTCACTGAGTGTAGATAAGTGAGTAATCTTATATTATACTTCATATACTTCAGCTTATACTATCTTACATTGAATGAAGAGCTTTTAACATCTTTCTGTTTACAGATCTTCATTTATAATCTTACATCTGAATTGAGAGTAGAATAGAAATGCTTAATCTTGTAATCAGATATGATGAAAGAAGCATATAATATTCTCATTATACAGAAACAAGTGAGTTAATTATAATAGAAAATACTGCAATTGAGTATGTCTCAGTGAAGAATGAGTAATCAGACTTCTGCAATACAAGTTACACATCTGAATGTGATGAATCTAGATCTGAATATCATTGTTAAAGTACTGAATTCTCTGAAAAAGAGATTCTCTGAGTGAAAACCTTAATATTATAAGTATTGAGCTTGCTTTAACTGTAGATACTAAAATTATGATACAAAAGATTACACTCAGTATACACAGTCAAGAGAAGTAAGAGAGTTAAAAAACTAGCAGAATCAGTGATCTCAGAGATACTTACTGATATTCTATAAAAAGTCTTTAAAGTGAAAGAGATATCTGTGTTAGATAACTCTCTGAATTCTGTAAATACAAAGAAGAAGCAGACTCTCAAATGAGATGTAAGAAAGAATGATGAAGTAGATACTCATCTCAATGCCTTGAGACCTGAAATGTTAATATATAAGAGACACTTGAATAAGAATCAAGAGATGACTGTAAAAGTATTAGCAGATACAGAAGCTTCTACACAATATATTGATAATTATATAATTCAAAGACTGAAAGAGATCTGCTAAGTGAAGAATCTCTGATACATAAGATTATCTGATAATTAATATTTAATATCATCTGCAAGAGTAAGAGTTCTCTTGTACTTTGAAGAATGATCTTGCTATATTTGAGTGTAAGAGCTGTAGAATATGAAATACAATCTTATTCTCAGACTTAATTGATTTTAAAGATTCAATTCACAGATTTAATAATGTACATGTCATATGCAGTTGACTGATAGAAAGAAAATGATTCATATAATTCTACTAACTGATATAAGAAGAACATTTCACATTTCTGATATAGAAGAATTAAATCTGCTTACACATTAACAAGCAAAGAGAATGATTCATAAGACCTCATCTGAAAGTATTCTGTATGTCATACAGAACTCAGAAGCAGAGAAAATCAAGATAAAGAATATACAGAAGAACAAGTGTATGAAGAAGCTTCTGAAGAAGTATGAAAAGATCTTTCAAACAGATCTTTCACTGGAATTGCTGCTAAAACAAGGATTTGTATATAAGATTGACACAGAGAATGCAAAATCAGTCAATCAGAATGCATATCTTCTATCACAAACATATCTTGAAGAACAGAAGTATCAGATCACAGACCTTCTAGAACATAGTCTTATATAATTCTTATCAAGCATGTGAGACTTTTCAGTTCTATTTGTGAAAAAGACAGATAAAGAGTGATGAATGTGTATTAATTATTAAGCACTTAATAAGCTTACAATCAAGAATGAATATTCACTGTTATGAATTCAATAACAGTTGAATACAGTTGAAAATATCTGATATCTATCAAAGATTAATCTTCTCTCAGAATACTGACAGATTTATATAGATGAACTGTCAGTTCTGTGAACTGTGTTTAATACATAATGAAGAAAGTTTGAATTTCTGATAATATTATTCAGTCTAACAAATGCACCTGCTATCTTTCAAATAATAATGAATATAATTCTTCATAAACAGAATGAAATCTCATATCTTGTATATCTCAATAATATTCTAGTCTTTTCAAACTCATATAATAAATATCTGAAGTATCTCAATGAAGTGCTTATAACTCTGACAGAGTATAAGCTCTACATCAAATTAACAAAGTATGTATTTGAAATAAAAGAGTTAGAGTTTGTAGAATATGTAGTAAGTGATAACTGTATATATCTCATCTCAGAGAAATTGAATGTTATAGTGAATTAACTGTGACTGAGAAATGTACATCATATACAACAGTTTCTTGAGTTAATCTCATACTATTACAGATTTATCAAGGATTTTACATGAATATCTGCATCACTCTCAGATCTCTTAAGAGAAACAGATACAAATCTATAAAAGAAGAAGTTTCATTTAATCATCTAAAATGCTGTATATGAAGAGGCTTTTCTCATACTGAGAGAATATGTAATAATATTCTCAGTGCTTATTTAATCAGATCATGATAAACCTTTCTACATTGAGATGAATATATCTGAATAGACTATCAGAGATGCTCTTCTACAGATGAGTAAGAATAGCAAGCTGCACTCAGTGATATATAATGATAGAAAACTATTAAGTGCTGAGCTCAATTATTCAGTGTATGAAAAGAAATTACTAGCAATCAAGCATATACTGACATTGTGAGATAGATATATTAATAACAGGCATATAACAATGATGATCACAGATTATGAAAGCCTTGTCTATCTATAATTAATAATAAAATCTTTCAAATACTTAGTATATTGAATCTCAGAGTTTCAAGCATACAATCTTTATATTAAATACTGAAAGAGATTGAATACTGTGATGTCTAATGTAATCAGTTATAGACTCAATTTCATGAATGAGAGTTCTGTAAATTAGGTATAAGAGAAGTTCATATTAAATATACTAAGAGAGTATAAGAAATCAGAATGAGTGAATATCATAATCTCTTACTTGAAGAATGACAAGATATCAGATAATAAGCATCTTATAAGAGTAGTAGAAGAGATGCTTCTGAACTTCAAGCTAAGAAAATTGAAAAACAACATTGTGTTTTACTGTAATCTAGAATATGTAGAAGCTTTCTATCTAGAATCTTCATTTAGATGTGACTTAATAACTCACATGCACAAGGAATTCAGTCACTTAGAAAGCTCTGAACTTATAAGTATACTCAAATCAAGAGTATACTGATCAAGCATGACTGAGAACATTCAGACATACACTCATGAGTGTCTGAATTGTCAGGTTGTGAAAGAATCTAAGAAAGGATTAGAATATGAGAAGATACAATATCAGATGAAGTGTATGATATAATCATTCAAATAATAAGAGATGAATCTCATAGACATATTGCTGTGAATATCAAATGAAAATCAATGAATAATCACTGCTATTAATTACACTACTGACTGACCAGTTATGAAAGTAGTTTCAGAGATGATAGAGAAGATAATGACAAAGTTTCTACATAATGAGATCTATATTAACTATGAAATGTCATATGAGATTCTAACTGATAATAGTGTGAATCTCATAGAAGAAGCAGTGAGGCATTTCATGAGTCAGTTACAGACAAGATATCATAGAATAACATCATATCATCTGTGAATAAATGAGAAGATGAAATGCTTGAATGAAATCTTGAGTAATATGCTGATGAAATATCTAGTGAACAAGTCTATGAGACTATGAAATGAATATCTCAGGCAGGCGCTACTGGTCACACGGATTTAATAGCATGCAGTCTTCAAGCATTCACCATTTTACCTGTTATATGAATTGCATCCGCGCATTCTGAAGAATGCTTTGAAAAAGGTGAGAGAGGGAACAGCAGTTGCAGACACAACAGTCACAGACACAACAGTCACAGATGCAGCAGAAACAGCAGTTACAGACACAGCAGTAGCAGTTGCGAATGCAACAGTCACAGATGCAGAACCAAGATTGAAAGAGATCAGCTACATATATACAAAAGCTAATGAGTTGCTTCTGAACTGAGTAATTCAATCAAAAAGAATACAAGACTTACTAGTTAAGAAATCAAGTCTCAAGATAAGAATATGAGTTCTTATATATAATGAGAGTTCTGAGAAGTTTCAATCTAGATAGTTTGAGTCATATAAAATACTCAAATCACATTCTCTGAAAATATATGCATTGAAAGAATCAGAGAAATGAGTCTTACACAACTTAATCAATGATTCATAACTTATGAAAGTAAAGATATAAGATCTGAGTGAATTATAATCATTTATAGCACTATCATCAGTGTTGAAAAAGAAGAGACTTACAATTGAAAAGTCTCACAAAGTAAGAGAAATCATAGACACTTACAAATCAGATAATCTCACTTATTCTGATCTTTTCACAATTATAAGAAAAGAATGAAAAGCAATGAAAAAATCAGATAAATATTATACTTTAATAAGTAATGACACTGTAGCTGATTGTATGATAATATACTGCAGACAGTGAATGCAAAGTAGCAAAGAGCAATCTTAAAGTAGTAGACTTATATATAAGTCAGATCACAGAAGAAAAAGGAATTCAGAGTTAAATTCAACTGTTTACATCAGTTTAATCACAGAGATCACAGAGAATGAACTATCTGAAACATCTGTGAACATGTAAGATCAAGTCATCTCAACCTCTGAAGATACTCAGAGATTGAGTAAGATTAGTTTCAATGAATCATTCACTGTAGTGATCTGAGTGAGTGAAGAGAGACAGTATAATGCATGAGACAGAATTATGAAAGATAAAAGCTACTGAATCTAGTCACTGAATACTGTATTATATAGAGATCATGTAAGAGTAGTGACTAGCAGATAAAGAAAAAAAGTGTAAGAAAAGAGAAATGAATTGATCATCAATTATAAGAGTCAGCTGTAAAAGACAAATGTTATACATATCTCATTCATTTTCATACATTACATATTTAATCTATTTCCAACATCACATCATCTGAAAAACATCAAAAACAAAAAGAAATCTTAAAACTTGAGATTTATAAGAAATTCAAGAGCTGCAAGTCACTCTTATAATAACACTGTATATATCTCTGATTTCTCTATCACTCTGTATACAATATTAATGTCATTTATCACAAGATTGACTGAAATATCAATATAGAAATGCATATGTGTACATGTAGAAAAATTGAAGAAGAGTATGAAACTCACAGAATCAGAAGTTAGAGCAGAAGAAACAGAGACAGAAGAAATAGAAGAAGAAGAAGATACAGAATCAGATAAACAACAGTGAAAGTCACTTAAGACTGAATACTTATAACTCAGTATATACATAATCTTCTCTGCAGAGAAGAAAGAGAAAATAATAGAAGAAGCTTAAGAATAAGAGAGAGTAGTCTCAGTAATGTTATCATCTTCAATTAAAATGATCTCTGATACTGAAGCAACTAAGAACTATTATTAGTATATAAAACTGTAAAAGCAGAGATAATAATTATCAAATAAATATCTACTGATCTTAGACTTGTACATGTAATTACAACACACATGAGCCTTCTCAGAAAGAGAGAGAGAGACACAGAGAAATACAGAAAGCAGAACATAGTATATGAACAGCTCATTCTCATAACAACATCTCAGACAAGATGTATGAGTCTTATAACTGTGAGTGTAAAAGAGTATGATATCTGTATTTCTGTTTCTGAAAATATGAATATCTTTTGCCTGTACTATGAAGTTGAATAACAGATACTAGAGAATAGACTGATATAGATCTATCATTCTGAAGAAATTTATCAGAGTGAATATTTCTGCAATATTAAACTTTACAGTTATAAAAAGTTTCTTAATATCTGTGAATATCATGACTTCATATATAATAAAACTTATAATAATTTTCTCTAAGAACAGAAAAATCAGTGTTAGAAAGAAAAGATGAAAAAGAAAAAGACTTATAATCTTGATACTGTTAAAAAGAGAAGTGATTCTCTGATATGAATAAATAATTACTTCATCATGAATATTTAAAATGAATGTAATAATCAGTGTTCACAGCTGAGCTTCAGATAGTTATATTATACACAGTCTTCATACAATAAATTATTCTAGGGATTGACAAGAAGAATGAAAGTGTACACACTGAGAAATGTAGTTTATTAAGCCTACACAACATCTTCTTGAAACAGGGAGAGCTGATAATGAAAGCAGAGATGGCAGAATCAGAGAGGGCAGAGATAGCAGAAGTGAGAGAATCAGACACAGAGACAGAGGTAGCAGAAGTGAGAGAATCAGACACAGAGACAGGTGTAGAAGATTGAGAGAGAGAAGCAGCAGAGAAAGAAACAGAGAGAGCAGAGAGAGACATGAAAGACTCAGTTACATATAATACAGACAATTTCTTCATTATTGCATTCTTCAAGTTCTCAATCAATGATTCAATATTGAGTTCACTATCATTGATAAACATGAATCTGTCAATGTGTGAAGATTCTATATAAATAAAAATAAATATATCAGCATCTGTGTTCACACAAAATCATGTCAGAAAACACAATCAGAAACCCGCTGTGAAGGAAAATGATCAAGAATGTATAAGAAGATGAAGAAGATGTGTCATTTATAATAGTACATTCTGGTGATTGTTAGAAGATAAATAAGTCCTGCTCATGTTTCACAATGTATTACACTTACTGCTAACAAACTGCTCAGTATGAGTACTATGAGAATGCTTGTTATGAGAACAGGGAGCCATCACCAGAAACACATATAATGTGATAGATGAACAGATAGAAAGAGTTGAATAAAAGAAGAGATAGAAATCTTGAATGAGATAGTGACATTCAATGATAATGATGATGAAGAAGATGATTGAAGAATGAGAAAAGTTAGTGAATAAGTGATGTAATATAGTGAAAGTTTCTTTATGAGAGTGTACACAGAACACTAGCTGAATCAGAGATAGATTACACAATCATGAAATACTAGTGACAAGCTAATCTGCATGAAGCTAGGGTGTATGACATGATCATGTGAGTGTGACTGAATCTGGTGAGGCAGGATGTGATTCGGAAGAACATACGACTGTCGGATAATAACGCGGCTGCTTCCGAACTTGCTTATAAGTGTAAAGGGGCCATAGTGGCCACTAATTAATTTAGTGTAAAATATTACAATATATAAGAAGCCGGCGTACGCCTGTAATCGTACGCTGGCTTAATCAACCTTTAAATCACAGAATGCAGAAGAGTAGTAAGAGCAGAAAAACTGATTAAATAAACTTTTAAGTATTTAATAGATTTAGTTAACAAGTCTGATCAATAAACGTTCTTTAGAAAAGATATGAAACAGAAATCTATTATAGATCTAACTTTCATATTATAAAGTCTAATTGAAAAAAGACTTATAAACTGATTTATTAATTCAAATAAGACCTCAGAATCAGATCATAAGATCATTCAATTTGATATTAAAATGAGTGAAAAAAGAAATGACTGAA
>NW_003101681.1:6646626-6689207 GCF_000003855.2 Blastomyces gilchristii SLH14081 | reverse complement strand
AACATTCTTTAGAAAAGATATGAACCAGAGATCTATTATAGATCTAACTTTCATATTATAAAGTCTAATTGAAAAAAGACTTATAAACTGATTTATTAATTCAAATAAGACCTCAGAATCAGATCATAAGATCATTCAATTTGATATTAAA
Source organism: Blastomyces gilchristii SLH14081 (assembly GCF_000003855.2). Taxonomy (NCBI): domain Eukaryota; kingdom Fungi; phylum Ascomycota; class Eurotiomycetes; order Onygenales; family Ajellomycetaceae; genus Blastomyces; species Blastomyces gilchristii. The sequence goes on along the minus strand of NW_003101681.1, from coordinate 6,689,056 downwards.
ATGAGTGAAAAAGAAATGACTGAAAATCCTCTTCTCTCTAATCAGTATAACTTTGAAAAAACTGATTAAAAAGCAGTTAAAGAAAGTGTAAAACAGATGAAATCTGAAAAGCAGAGTAAGGTCTATTGAAATCAGAGTCAAGATATCTCAAATGAAATACTTAAGAATAGAGTAAAGCTGATTACATCTATTCTTCTAACAAGTATTAGAGAAACTATTTCAAAGAAAAAGTCTTCTGAGTATTTCAAATCTTGATGAAATGAGAATATCACTTCTAAAAGAAAACAATTAGTCATTGCTAAGAGAGATTGAAAGAATAACTTAATATCTGATAAAGAGTTCAAAGCTATCTGAAATGAATATTTCTCAGATATTAAAAGAGCTAAAACAGACTGCTGAAACAGATTTCTTAAAGAAGTATAAGAAAAAGAAGTGTTTAAAGTCTTCAACTATACTAAAATAAGAAGTGTAGCAAAGCTTGCAATCTTAGAATATGCATTTCAGAATGAATTATATACAGTGAACTCTTTTGAGAAAAAGTGTTAAGCTTTTATAAGAATTCTCTTTCAAAACTCATCATATTTAGAAGAGAAGAATATGTCACTTTATAAATATATTGATAAAAATAACTGAGAATGATCTGAGCTTATATATGATAAACTAGAGTCAGTTATATTCTCAAGTTTAATTAAAACTGCTGCAGGGCCTGATTCAATCAATCACTTAATTATTCAAAACATATATTTCTACTTGAAAAATGAATATTTTAAGCTCTTTTTCAATCTCTTAAAAAATGATTATCATTCTGAATACTGAAGAGAAGCTACTGAAGTAATTCTTGTAAAATCTAATAGAAAAGCTTTAATTTCTAAGTCATATAGAGTAATATCTCTGTTGAACTGTTTAGAAAAAATTCTAGAAAAGATAATAGCTGCTAAATTATCTTTTATAAGATGTATTAGTAATTCTCTTCTATTTAATGAATAAATGAAAGATAGAAAACAATGTTCTGTAATTGACACTGTTCTTTCAGTTGTTTATAATATTCAAATAGCAAAGTATGAAGACCTGATCTCAACTGCAGTTTTTATTAATATAAAAGATGCATTTAATCATGTATCAAAGTCTAAAATAATTCAAACTTTGAAGATGTTAAAACTGTCACTTTCTCTAATAAAATGAATTAACTGTTTTATATCTAAAAGAATTATATAACTATTCTTTGATGAAATGAAATAAGATAAGACTGAGATAAAAATAGAAGTACTGTAAGAATCTTTAATTTCATCAGTTCTATTTGCAATATACACTGCATATCTATTCAAGAATAGAGAGATAAAAATAGTGAGATCTTTAAGTTATGTAGATAATATTGATCTAGTCTACAGTTCAAAGACAATTAAAGAAAATTTAAAAGTAATTGAGAAAGTAGTAAAGAAAATCTTTGTTAGAGCAGATATCAATCTAATTCAACTTGATATGAATAAAACTGAGTTAATTCACTTTTTTTCAAGATTCAATGAGAAAAATCTAAGTCTAACTCTTTTGAATAAAGAGATTAAACTCAGTTTGAATACTAAATAACTAGAAGTATGATTAAACTTCAAGTTGAATTTTAAATATCATATTCAATAAAGAATCATCAAGACAGAGAGACTACTGAATAGTGTAATCAGACTATTAAATACTGAGAGAGATCTATTCTTTCAGACTATAAGATAATTATACATAGCCTGTATCATCTCAGTAACTGATTATAAAGTTCAAGTTTGATGAAATAATCAAGATAATTTCACTGAACTCTTTCAAAGTCTGTAAAACAGAGCTTTGAGAAGAATTCTGAGAGTATTCAAATCATCTTCTATTGAAGTAATAATAAAAATTAAAGCTTCAATTCTATCTTCTGTGATCTGATTTAAAAAGGCCTGCATGAACTATGCTCTGAGAGTTATGAAGATGAGCTTAAATCTTATAATCAGAGAAAGAGTCTCTTCTTCATTTTCATTAATTAACACAGAAAATGAACTGGATTGAAGTAGATTTCTTGATTGAAATAAGAATAGTGCTTCAAAGAAAATGCTCTCTCAACTGTATAAACTATGTTCACTGATTAAAAATCAATTTTCTTCATTAAATATTGAGAAAATTGATCATGAGAAGATATCTGTCTGAAGAGAAAAGCTGAAATCTCTTATAGACTTACAAATAAGTGAACTATTTAAAGAGAGAGAATATGAACAGCATTTGAAGAAGATGTCTATAATTAATATAAAAGACTCTATTCTGGTTTACTCAGATTACTTAAAAAATAAGAGTTTGAACAGATTAGATGCAGACATTGCTTACACTGAAGATAATATTAATTTCATCACAGATTTCTGAAATTTGAGCTGTGAATCTGAAGTCTTTGATGCTGAACTATTTATAATAGTAAAAGCTTTTACACTTATTAAGATAAAATCTTATAAAAGAGAAAATAACTTAAAAGAGATATACATATTCTCTGATAGTCAAGCTGCTTTGAAAAGACTTAAAAATAGTCAGATTTATAATAGTTAAATGAATCTTGAACTGATTTTAAATTCTGTGATAAAGATTTAAAAAAGAAGATTATTAAAATGAATAATTCATTTACACTAAGTTCCTGCTTATATATATATTCATGGCAATGAATTGACTGATTCAGCAGCTAAAAAGAGTTCAGAATTAAGCAGATCTATTCAAAAAACAGTGTTCTGGTCTTTTATAAAGAGAAAGATAAAAGAATCTTATTTAAATAAGTGAAATAAAAGCTGACAGAAACAAAAGAAGAGTATACATTATTCAAGATTTGAGATAAAATCTAAGTAAAAATCTTATTTAATTAAATATAAAAAGAAAATATTCTCATCTATAATTCAGCTGAAACTAGAACATGATTATTTCAAATTCTATATACAAAGACTTGATAATAGATTTGATTTAACAGAATGGTCATTCTGCAATGCAAATGAAAATCCTGAGTATATTGTAATATATTATACATTATATAATAGTCTCAGAGCCAGCGTGGCCCAGTTGATAAGACTGGTAACCAAGGCCGCACACATTAGAGGTGCGTGGGTTCGAATCCCACCGCTGGCACCTGCCACTTCTTACCCATGAAAGCCCCCATGTAATAGAGGCTGAGTCTAATTAGTAAGGCTTGGTGCGGGGTAGAACTCTCTACTGCAAGCCAAGTCACTAGTTAAGCAAGATCCTGCAAACACTCACCAGGGCCAGCATGAAATGCCAATGTCTCACTATTCTACTGTGCACCCGTCAAGGTTCTAACAATGTAGAGTCAAGCCTAATGTAGTGGTTATACACTACTTAAGCAAGTCCCTAACTAGGGCTGTCATCAGAGCCTAGCTCCCCCCCAAATACAGGGAATGATTTTGAAAACCACCCGACTAGCAGGCCTAGACGCGCATCTAGGCCCTAGACAGAGCACTCTGATAGGCTCGAGCCTGCAAGCTCACTGTCAAGCCCTAATACTGGCAGGGAGAACTGCAGTCATCAAGCCTATGATTAGTCCCTAACATGGGGCGAGGCCATGACAGCTGATTGGTAGGCCTATGAGCATCTAATGAGGCTGAGATCAGCAACTGGAAGCTTGGTGTGTATGCCATCAAGTGGGCAGTGGCAGCCACTAACTAACACCCCTGGAAATTAGTGGCTGGCCCAAGAGGACGGACACGGTGGTCAGTTAATTATAGGGGGTTAAATGTAATTAGCTTAAGGTGCATCCTGCGGGTGACTAGCGCCCGTAGTGTTGAAAAAGTTGATCATGAGAAGTTATCTCTCTGGAGAGAAAAGCTTGAATCTCTTATAGACTTACAAATAGTCAGATTTATAATGATTAAATGAATCTTGAACTGATCTTAAACTCTATTTTGAAAATTCAAAAGAGAAGAATATTAAAGCTGATAATTCAGATGACTCAAAAAATGAGAACTTGAATAGATTAGATGCAGACATTGCTTATACTGAAGATAATATTAATTTTATCTCAGATTTCTGAAATCTAGGCTCTGAATGTGAAGTCTTTGATGCTGAACTATTTATAATAGTAAAAGCTTTCAAACTCATTGAAATAAAATCTCATAAAAGAGGAAATTGTTTGAAAGAGGCATGAATATTCTCTGATAGTCAAGCTGCTTTAAAAAGACTTAGAAATAGTCAGATTTATAATGATTAAATGAATCTTGAACTGATCTTAAACTCTGTTTTGAAAATTCAAAAGAGAAGAATATCAAAGCTGATAATTCATCTACACTAAGTTTCTGCTTACATGAATATTCATGATAATGAATTGACTGATTCAGCTGTAAAAAAGAGTGCAGAATTAAGCAGATCTATTTAAAAAATTGTGTCCTGATCTTTTATAAAGAGAAAAATAAAAGAATCTTGTTTAGACAAGTGAAATGAAAGCTGGCAGAAACAAAAGAAGAGTATATATTATTCAAGATTTAAAACAAAATCCAAGTGGAAATCTTGTTTAATTAAATATAAAAAGAAAATATTCTCATCTATAATACAGCTGAAACTAGGACATGGCTTTTTCAAATCTTATATACAAAGATTTGATGATAGATTTGACTCAATAGAATGCTCATTCTGCAATACAAATGAGAATCCTGAGTATATTGTAATACACTGTGCATTATACAATAGTCTCAGAGTCAGATTGAAAGAGAAGTATGATCTAAATCAATTAAATATGAGATTCTTATTCTCAACTGAGACAGGAATTAAATACTTAATAGACTTTCTATCAGAAACTCAAGCAGCTATAAGAAAATGACTAAATTCAGAATTATCTGAGTATGAAGAGGAGGAAATTAATCAGATATAGTCTGTTAAAACAGCTATACACTCTCTTTTAATAATTTGTTTTGTTATAGTCTCTCTTTACTTTATCTTTTTCTTTATCTTTTTCTTTCAATTTCTTTCTATCTATTTATTTAATGTGTCTATCTTTGAGACTGTGTTCTTTTTCTCTTTTCTTTTGTCATGATATTGTCAAATGATTTCAAAGTATCAAAAGATGTTAAAACACTGCAATTTGTAAACAGTTTTTGTATTCTGGGCTGGAATTTTCTGATTTTGCATATCTGAAATTGATGAATGTATAATAGTTAACTTTACAGACATAGAAAAAACCCTGAGAACTAAAGTTCTCAGGTAGATGTCATAGTCTCTGACTGCATACATCTATAATTGAAGAATAATAATAATAATAATAATAGTCTCAGAGCCAGATTGAAAGAGAAGTATGATTTAAATCAATTAAATATAAGGTTCTTATTCTCAACTGAGACAGGAATTAAATACTTAATAGACTTTCTATCAGAAACTCAAGCAGCTATAAGAAAAAAGCTGAATTCAGAAATATCTGAATATAAAGAGATGAAAATTAATTAGATATAGTCTGTCAAAATAGCTATACACTATCTTTTAATAATTTTAATTTGTTATAATCTATCTTTACTTTACTTTTTCTTTTTTATTCTTTTCTATCTATCTATTTAATGTGTCTATCTTTAAGACTGTGTTCTCTTTTCTTTTGTTATAATATTATCAAATTATTTCAAAGTATTAAAAGATGTTAAAATACTGTAATTTGTAAACAGTTTTTATATTCTGAACTGAAATTTTCTGATGTTATATATCTGAAATTGATAAATGTATAATAGTTAACTTGATAGATATAGGAAAAGCTCTGAGAACTAAAAGTCCTCAGGTAAATGTCATAGTCTCTGACTGCATGCATCTATAAATGAAGAATAATAATAATAATACATACTGAGACTTGATTCAGTTTATGATTCAAAGGTTGCTTGAGCCAGTGTACGATTACAGGCGTACGCCGGCTTCTTATATACATTATCTAAATTAATTAGTGGCCGCTAGCGCCTCTTTACATTTGTAAGCATGTTCAGAAGCAGCTGTGTTATTATTCAGTGATTATATGTTCTTCTGAATCACATTCTTCTTCATGAGATTCAGTCACACTCATGCGACTGTGATGTAAGTTCTAGTCTCATACAGATTAGCATGCTGCTAGTGTTCACAAGAAGCCTTCATAAGTCAGGTCTTCATTTACACTTATAAGAGCTTATAAGAGTTCAAAAGATAGTGTCTTCTTAAGTATATTAATCTTCATTTAATTCTTTCAAGATTGATCACCTACTTCTAAGATCTTGATATTAAAGTCAGAGATGAATGTTGTAAGAGAAGTATTTCTCTGTTAAGTACTCTGTAATCAATCTAATACTTTCTGTTGCATGGCAGTGTCTTGGAACATTATTATTATTATTATTCTTCAATTATAGATGTATGCAGTCAGAGACTATGATATCTACCTGAGAACTTTTAGTTCTCAGGGTTTTTCCTATATCTGTAAAGTTAACTATTATACATTCATCAATTTCAGATATGCAAAATCAGAAAATTCCAGCTCAGAATACAAAAATCATTTACAAATTGCAGTATTTTAACATCTTCTGATACTTTGAAATCATTTGACAATATCATGACAAAGAAAAAGAGAACACAGTCTTAAAGATAGACACATTAAATAGATAGATAGAAAGGAATTGAAAGAAAAAGATAAAGTAAAGAAAGACTGTAATAAAACAAATTATTAAAAGATAGTATATAGCTGTTTTAACAGACTATATCTGGTTGATTTCCTTCTCTTCATATTCAGATAATTCTGAATTTAGTCATTTTCTTATAGCTGCTTGAGTTTCTGATAGAAAGTCTATTAAGTATTTAATTCCTGTCTCAGTTGAGAATAAGAATCTCATATTTAATTGATTTAAATCATACTTCTCTTTCAATCTGGCTCTGAGACTATTGTATAATACACAGTGTATTATAATATGCTCACAATTCTCATTTGTATTACAGAATAAGCATTCTATTGAGTCAAATCTATCATCAAATCTTTGTATATAAGATTTGAAATAGTCATGTTCTAGTTTCAGCTGTATTATAGATGAGAATATTTTCTTTTTATATTTAATTGAACAAGATTTTCACTTGAGTTTTGTTTCAAATCTTGAATAATGTATACTCTTCTTTTATTTCTGCCAGCTTTCATTTCACTTATCTAAACAAGATTCTTTTATTTTTCTCTTTATAAAAGATCAGGATATAATTTTTTAAATAGATCTGCTTAATTCTGCACCCTTTTTTACAGCTGAATCATCCAACTCATTGTCATGAATATTCATATGAGTAGGAACTCAGTGCAGATAAATTATCAGCTTTGATATTCTTCTCTTTTAAATTTTTAAAACAGAGTTTAAGATCAGTTCAAGATTTATTTAATCATTATAAATCTGACTATTTCTAAGTCTTTTTAAAGCAGCTTGACTATCAGAGAATATTCATATCTCTTTCAAACTATTTCCTCTTTTATGAGATTTTACTTTAATAAGTTTGAAAGCTTTCACTATTGCAAATAGTTCAGTATCAAAGACTTCAGATTCACAGTCTAGATTTCAGAAATCTGAGATAAAATTAGTATTATCTTCAGTATAAGCAATGCCTGCATCTAATCTATTTAAATTCTCATTTTTTGAGTCATCTGAATAAATCAGAATAGAGTCTTTTATATTGATTATAGAAATTCTCTTTAAATACTGTTTATATTCTTTCTCTTTTGATAGTTCACTTATTTGTAAGTCTATAAGAGATTCAAGCTTTTCTCTTGAGAGAGATAACTTCTCATAATCAACTTTTTCAATATTTAAAGAAGAAAATTGATTTTTAATCAGAGAGTATAGTCTGTACAGTTGAGAAGATATTTTCTTTGAAGAATTATTTTCATTTCAATCAAGAAATCTATTTTAATTCAGTTCATTTTCAGAGTTAATTGATAGAAATGAAGAAGAGACTCTTTCTCTGATTATATAATTTGAGCTCATCTTTACAACTCTCAGAGCATAGTTTATACAGGCCTTTTCAAATCTAATAGTAGAAGAAGGAATTAAAGCTTCAATTTTCATTACTTTACTAGAAGATGACTACAGATACTAGTCACTCACAGAATGCATCTTAAGCTAATTACATTTAACTCTCTATAATTAATCAATCACTGTGTCTGTTCTCTCAGGTCAGTCACTAATTTCCAGAGATGTTAGTTAGTGACTGTCATCACTCACTTGATAATGTACATATCAAGCTTTCAGTTGCTGATCTCAGTCTTATTAGATACTCATAGATCTATCAATCAGCTGTTATAATCTCACTTCATATTAGAGACTACTTATAGACTTGATAACTGCAGTTCTCTCTGTCAGTATTAGAGCTTAGCAGAGACCTTGCAGACTCTAGTCTATCAGAGTGCTCTGTCTAGAGTCTAGATATACATCTAGACCTGCTAGTCAGATGATTTTCAAAATCATTTTCTATATTTAAGAGAGAGCTAGGCTCTGATGACAGCTCTAGTTAGAGACTTGGTTAAGTAGTGTATAATCACTATATTAGACTTGACTCTATATCATTAGAACCTTGATGAGTGTATAGTAGAATAGTGAGACATTGACATCTCATATCAGCTCTGATGAGTGTTTGCAGAATCTTGCTTAACTAGTGACTTAGCTTGCAGTAGAGAGTTCTACCTCATATCAAGTCTTACTAATTAGACTCAGTCTCTATTACATGAGGGCTTTCATAAGTAAGAAGTGACAGGTGTCAGTGATGGGATTCGAACCCACGCACTTCTAATGTATGCAGTCTTGATTATCAGTCTTATCAACTGAGCCACGCTGGCAGTGTCTTGAAACAGAATATTAAGATATTTGATGATATTATCAGGCATTTGCAACACTGATTCAAATGCTTTCATTTATAAATAGAACTTCTGTTTTATATAATTCTTCAATTGTTCATTGATATGTCAATCTTGATTGATTAGTGAACTGATGATATCTTCATCTACACTCAGTTTCCCAAGCATTTCCATTCTTCATAATGAGTAGAGAGTGAGATTGAAAGTATTGAAATATGCAGGAGTATCTAAGTGTTCTTTCAGTGCTTTTATATTCAATTCTGTAGATGTTGAAATTGCATGAGTTTCTTATTAAGTTAATGATTGAATTTTCTTGTATTAATGTTATTGAGTCACATGTATATCAGCTATCTATTACTGTTGTAATTTCAACATTGCTCAGAGCCACTGTGATATCATATCTATGCTCATATTCAAGAGTTCTCTTATATTATCATTAGACATGATTATATTGATCAGTGAATATGTAATATCTATAAAATCAGAAGAAGTGCAATTGTATGAATATCTCATATGTCTGTGATATCAGAACTCTCAGATCTTTCACTAATATTCTCTTTATAAGATCTTACTCTCTTCATAAGATCTTGTTACAGAGTCAGAGTGACTGATGAGCAAGCTTATATCTGAGAACTCAGTGTTCGCTTAACTATTTAACTATTTCTCTATTTCTTATATATTATTATATGTTCAAGTATCTCAGTAAGTAATTATTTCTAATAAGAAGACAATGAATGTTTTTTAAGTGTAAGAGGCCTACACTGAATAGATTGATATAATATTGATAGATGTTATATAAGAAAGTGAAAAATGTTAGAGAAGAAAAGAAAGAGAAAGTGTGAGAATCAGTGATCAGAGTGAATATTTAGATATGTACATAGTAATGTACATGATGAAACTTCAGAGCAGAAGAATAGAGGTTTTCATACACAGTGAAGCTTCGAGGCAGAAGAATAGAAATTCTGTAGATTTTCAGCTGAGAATCAGAGTGATAGAAATCTGTGAAGTGTAACAGAATAGTCTATATAATTGATCAGGCGCAGCCCGTCACATTTCTTTCTTCTCTTCAGAAATTCAATCTCAGAAATAGCATTTGAGAAAGTATCTTTTTTCACATCAACTGAGTGTATTTTTGAACTCATTATTCTCACTCAATGAAAGGTTTATCAGACTGTTTCAATTAAGATATTTATTAAACTCTTTTTGAAAAGTTGATCAGACTGTTTCAATTAAGAGATTTCTAAGTCTGTTTTCAAGTGAAAAGTTGATCAGACTATTTCAAAAGAAGAATAAAAGACTTTTATATATAAAACACCTGATTTTTTTCACACTAGTTCAGTAACTAGGTTAGACTTTTGAGAAGAATCTAATAAACTAAAATTGATTTTTGAGATAAATCAATAAAATCTTTACAATCTCTTTCTTGAGATTCAGTGAGAAAAAGTATGATATTAATTAATAATAAATCAGATAATATGACAGTTTTTAAGAGAAAATCTGATAAAAAATAAATCAATTTTTTACAGAGAAATTAATTAAAACTATTCAATTTTATTCAATTTTATTCTAAATTATTCAATTCTTCTCACACAATAAGTGTGCAACTCAAATCAGTTAATAAAGAGTGTAGAAAAGAATTAAGTATTAATAAAAGCTCTTCAGTCACTGAAAAAGTAATTCTTACTTAAAAGAATGTGAAATTATAATAGAAAATAACTCTGTTTTTAATTCTTTATAAGAATATTGTATAAAACTCAGAGAAAAACATCTTACTTTTTCAAGAGAAGTAAAAAACTATTTCTAAGATCTGTTTTTTTTTTTTTTTTTGCATTAACTGCTGCAGAAGAATGAGATAGAAACTACTAAGATATATACTACTATATATCTTCTATCAAGACTTTTTCTCTTCAGAGTCTTAATATTATAGAGAATATAAATCTGTTTCTATATAATAATATAAATATTATCAGCAGAATGTAGAGGAACTGGTTATTTATATCTCAAAATAGAAGACTTTGTCAATGATTATATTAATATAGAGTTAATTTTTAATTTCAATAGAAATCTAGTGTTACTGTTCTCAATTTCTTACAGAATCTATTGAATATTGAGATATTAAAACTAGATTTAATATATCTCACTATGCAGAAATCAAAGACTCAGTCAGATCTTAAAATATACTGATTTTATAGTTATTGTATCTGCTGATTATATATTGAATACAGTTACTGAGATATCTTTTTGTATTTTTCTGCTGGAAATAGACCAGATTGAAAGATGTAGTATAAGAGTGAGACTTGGTATTGATGTCTTAATACATCAAAAACAGAGAGAGTTTTTCACAGAGAATGCACTTCAGATATATTCATTGATTATATACTTGATACTATTATCAAGATATCTTTTTGTATTTTTCTGCTGAAGTTAAGTCAGATTGAGAAGAGTGATATGTGAGTGAGACTTAGCATTGATGTTTTGAAACATCAAAGATAGACAGAGTTTTCATGAAAGTTACTTCTCAGATATCTTTATAATTACAGATCAGAGATCTTTCAAAATTAAGAAGATTGATGTATATGACTAGGTCTCTTCACCTTACAATTTGTATGGCAATTTGGCCCTGGATTGTGGTGTGATTAGACTGGCCGCCGGGACCATGAATTTCACATTTGATCTCATTTGGTCTGGTCCCATACATTTCTTGACGTGAGTCTCACCAGGATCAAGTCTCAAAAAAATCTGAAAATGGATCATTTCTGAGAGAAATGATGTGAAAAATGATCAGATTTAATTCAAGAACAGTGAAATGAGAGTAATTTCTCAGAATAAACTGTGAAAGATAATCATTCTTTCAAAATCAGAATGAGACTGAGACTGAAGATCAAATTCAGTCTCATTCAGTTCATTCAGTGATTGCTTATATAATCAGAATTTGATAATGATTATTGATAACACTCATGAAACAACTAGATACATTCTTGTGCAAGTTTATTCTTCACTTTCTCATGAAAACTACACTTCTCTGATATACTGTGATCAGAGATATTAAACTGTCTGATAATTCTATGTTTTATAATCATGAGTTTCTTGATTGTTTCTTCTTATAATTATTCTCAGTGATAGTGATAAATATCTTAACTTGAGTTGAACTTTCACTTCATTCTCATCTCTGTCAATGAAATTATCAGAATATCACATGTTATCAGTGTAATAGTTGAATATGTACTCTCAACAATTTTTCATAACTCTAGAATTGATTTGATGTTTAAATTTGTTGAATTATCTTGAAGATAGTGATCAAATTCAGTTTTACAAGCATGTAGTTTTACCTGATTTTCAGTTGTAATCAATATATACAAGTTCTGTTTCAAAGTTAGTATTATAGTTCTATGTGATATAAAGTGTTATCAAAGATTGTTACTTACTAGAGAATTGTATTTCACTGTCTTCACATCTCTAACATCTGCTTATTCAAATCTCTGATAGTTAGCATTGTAGTAGTCTCAGACTAATTTGACATATAAGTCTTGTTTCTTCTCTGTTCAATCTTGAGAAGTGTAGATATTAACTCAATGAGAGAGATCTAGTAGAGCTGCTATAGCATAGTACTCTGCAAAAGATTGTTCAGTTTTACTGTAGTAATATACCAGTTTATTCCTTGCAGTAATAATAGCCTGTGCTATAGCATCATCTCAGACTGAATTTCTTTTTAAGTAATTCAACTGCTTCTCAAGATGAGTAAATAAACTGTTATACACTTATCATACTGACTGCAGTATTGATGTATGAGTGATTGAGACTGTCTTTATTATCTTATAAAACTGAAACAGTAAACTAATCACATATTTCAACTGAGTTCACTTCATATTAGAAAGTTTCAATGTCTGAATCTTTTTCTGATCAAAGTGTTGCACTCAATAATCAATTATCTGATACAATTGAAGAGTCTGAATAGTTATCTTATATATTGAACTTCACTGTGTTCTAACATTCTGTATCATATTCAGTGATGTGACTGATTTATTTATTTATTGAATATTATGAAATTGTTGTTATCATTTAGAGAAGATACAAATCACATTAACAATGTTTTAAATCTGTGATATTTAAATTATTAGTCAATCTATTCAAAATTAACAGTAGTGTTATCAAAAAGTGTTATTAAAAAGCAATATTAAAAAGTATTATCACAAAACATTATCTTTTATAAAGTGAATGTAAAAGTTACTTGAGTAATTACTTTCATCTCATTCTCATTTCAAGAATCAGTCATCTCATTATTCTTCATCTCAATGTTAAGATTCTTTATCAGTATTTATATCACAAGTTGAATCACATGAGCAATGCAGGAGATATGACCTTGTTTATCATTTCAGGAATGCAAAGTCAATTTTTGCTTCAAGCTGTTCACTATAGTGTAGTTATTCACAGCATTGTCAGTTATAATTATAAGAAGACTGAGACTAATATCTTAATAGTCATTTTTAATCACAGTTATTAATATCTCTGTCATATAATTCTGAGTATGACTACTGATCAATGATTTAAATTCAATTAATGTCTCTTGATAAGTTCAGTTCTCATCAATGTAATAACATATAACTCTTATAAATATAAGATTGTTTGTACTAGTTCATGCATTCACTGTGAGAGACACTCTTTGATGATTCTTCAACTCTGATTCTAGATGTTATATATTGACTTTGTAGTGTGTCTTGAGATTGAACTGAAGACAGAATTGATGTGAAATATAAAGATTTGAATTAAGCATTTGAAGAAGTGTTCAGAATTCAGAGTTTTCAATTGATTGAAGAGAAAGATTCAGAGATATACACATGCAAAGTAATTATTCATGAAAGTTATCAGATAAGAGTTGTGAAATCAGAGTACTGATATATAATTGTTTTCACATGATTTTCTTCAAAATAGAAAGTTAGTATTATCAAAAATTATTATCTGATAGAGTAACTTATCAGCTCAGTAGTAATTTTCTGATTATTTTTCTTTTATTATCTGTATTCTGATAACTTCAGATGTTAGGAAATTTCTTCAGAGCTATAATTAGTTCATGATGAATATTTCTGAATGAAGTTGCAGTGATTGTAGCAGAGAGATGACTCTTCAGTAATCTGCAATATAATCTGTTGATAATTATTTCATAGTTTATCTTGATATTTATGTTGAGTTTTTCATAAATTTCATGACCTGAAATCAGATATGAAGAATGAAGTGATTATTCATTATGATTGAAAGAGAGCATTCTGTGTTAAATTATAAATAATATAGACTTTGAGATTCACAGTGATTTCTTGAAGAGTTTGTGAATCTTCAATAGAAGTAAAAGAAGTGAAAGAAGTGAATTCAGAAGACATAATAATAATTTAAGAAAGATAATAATTTATTTTCAATAACTAATCACTGATATGTGTAAGAAGAATTAATATAAGAGAAAATAATCTTCTTTCTTAGCTTAGTTATAAATTTAGTACTAACTCAGATTGAATATTATTGATATATAAAAGTTGTGATTCAAAGGTTGCTTAAGCCAGCGTACGATTACAGGCGTACGCCGGCTTCTTATATATTGAATCTCATACGCTAATTTAATTAGCGGCCGCTATGGCCCCTTTACACTCGTACATGTATGCTAGTAGTTCGGAAGCGGCCGCGGTATTATCCGACAGTCGTATGTTCTTCTGAACCACATCCTCCCCCACCAGATTCAGTCACGCTCACATGATCATGTTGTATGTCCTAGCTTCATGCAGATTAACTCATCACTAGCATTTCACAATCATGTGACCTATCCCTGATTTGACTAGCATTCTGCATACACCCTCACAAAGAAACTTCCACTATATTACATCACTCATTCACTAACTTTTTCCATTCTTCAATCATCTTCTTCATTTCATCATCATTGAATGTCATCATCATTCAAGATTTCTACTTCTTCTTCTGTTCAACTCTTTCTATCTGTTCATCTATTACATTATATGTGTTTCTGATAATGATCTCTCATTCTCATAATAAGTGTTATTGTAGTGCTCATACCAGGCAGTTCATTAGCAGTAAGTATAATGTGTTATGAAATGTGATCAGAACTTGTTTATCTTCTAATAATTATCAGAACAATGTATTACTCTGAATAATGACATATCTTCTTCATCTTCTCATACACTCTTAACTGTTTCTTCTTCTCAGCAGGTTTCTGATCATGTTTTCTGACATGATTTTATATGAATGCAGATGCTGATATGTTTGTTTTTATTCATATAGAATCATCACATGTTGACAGATTCATATCTGCTGATAATAGTGAACTCAGTGTTGAATCATTGATTGAGAACTTGAAGAACATAATAATAAAGGAATTGTCTGTATTATATATGACTGAGTCTTCAGTGTCTCTCTCTATCTCTTCTACTGCTTCTTTCTCTGCTGTCTTCTCTCAATCTTCTACACTTATCTCTGTGTCTGGTTTCTCCACTCTCACTATCTCTGTTCTCATGATCTCTACTTCTGCTACTTCTGGTTTTACTGTCTCTGTCTTTCTTACTAGCTCTCTCTGTTTCAAGAAGATATTATATAGACTCAGTGAACTATGTTTCTCAGTGTATACACTCTCACTCTTCTTATCAACTTCTAGAATAATTTATTATATGAAGACAGTGTATAACATAACTATCTAAAGTTCAGTCACAGACACTGATTATTATGTTTATTTTAAATATTTATGATAAGATAATCATCTATTCATTTCAGAGAATCACTTTCTCTCTTAACAGTATTAAGATTATAAGTTTTTTTCTTTTTCATCTTTTCTTTCTGACACTGATTTTTCTGTTCTTAGAAGAAATTGTTATGAGTTTTACTGTGTATGAAGTCATGATGTTCACAGATACTAAGAAACTTTTTATAACTGTAAAGTCTAATATTGCAGAGATATTCATTCTGATAAATTTCTTCAGAATAATAGATCTGTATCAGTCTATTCTCTAGCATCTGTCATCTGACTTTGTGATGCAGGCAAAAGATATCTGTGTTTTCAGAAATAGAAACACAGATGTCATACTCTTTTACACTTATAGACATGAGACTTATATATCTTGTCTGAAATATTGTTGTGAGAATGAGCTGTTCACATGCTGTATTCTGCTTTCTGTATTTCTCTGTGTTTCTCTCTCTCTTTCTGAGAAGCCTTGTGTGTGTTGCAATTGTATGTATAATTCTAAGATCAGCAGATATTTGTTCAGTAATTTGTTACCTCTGTTTTTACAGTTTTATATACTAACAATAGTTCTTAGTTGCTTCAGCATCAGAGATCATTTTAATCAAAGATGATAATGCTATCAAGACTACTCTCTCTCACTCTCAAGCTTCTTCTATCACTTCTTCTTCCTTCTCTGTGAGAAAGGTTGTGCACACACTGAGTTGTAAGTATTCAGCTCTGAATGACTTCTGTCATTTATTCAGTTCTGTATCTCTCTCTTTCATTTCTTCTGTCTCTGCTCTCCCTGCCCTGACTTCTGGTTCTGCAGGTCTCATACTCTTCTTCAATTTCTCTACACATATGTGTACACATTTCTATATTGGCATTCCAGTCAATCTTGTGATAAATGACATTAATGTTGTATACAGAGTGATAGAGAAATCAGAGACATGTATGATATTATTGCAAGAGCAGCTTACAGCTCTCAAATCTCTTGCAGATCTCAAGTTTTGAGATTTTCTTTATTTTTAGTGTTTTTCAGATGATGTGATGTTGAAAATAGATTAAATATGTGATGTATGAAAATGAATGAGATGTGTATAATAACATTTATCTTTTTACAGCTGACTCTTATAATTGATGATTAATTCATTATTCCTTTTCTTTTTCTTATACTTTTTCTTTATCTGCTAGTCACTACTCTTACATGACCTCTATATAATACAGTGTTCAGTGACTAGATTCAGCAGCTTTCATCTTTGTGATTCTGTCTCATGCATTATACTGTCTCTCTTCACCTGCTTAGATCACTACAGTGAATAGCTCATTGAAACTAATCTCATCTGATCTCTGAGTGTTCTCAGAGATCAAGATAGCTTAGTCTCATGTATCTGTGAATATTTCAGATAGTTCATTCTCTGTGATCTCTGTGATTGAACTAGTATAAACAGTTGAATTCAACTCTGAATTTCTTTTTCTTCTGCAATCTGACTCACATATAAGTCTGCTGCTTTGAGATCACTCTTTACTGCATTACACTCACTATCTGCAGTGTGTTATTGTACAATCAGCTACAGTCTCATCACTTATTGAAGTATGATATTTATCTGATTTCTTCATTGCTTCTCATTCTTTTCTTATAATTATGAAAAGATCAGAATAAGTGAGATTATCTAATTTATAAGCATCTATGATTTCTCTTACTTTGTAAGACTTTTCAATTGTAAGTCTCTTCTTTTTCAACACTGATAATAGTATTATAGATGACTATAATCTACTCAGGTCTTGCATCTTTACTTTCATAAGTCATGAATCATTGATTAAGTTGTATAAGATCTGTCCCTCTGATTCTTCCAATGCATACATTCTCAGAGAATGTGATTTGAGTATCTTATATGACTTAAATCATCTAGATTGAAACTTCTCAGAACTCTCATTATATATGAGAACTCACATTCTCATCTTGAGACTCAATTCCTTAATAAGTAAGTCTTGTATTCTTTTCAATTGAATTGCTCAGTTCAGGAGTAACTTATTAGCTTTTGCACGTGTGTGGCTGATCTCTTTCAATCTTGATTCCGTGTCCGCGACTGCTGCATCCACAACTGCTGTTCCTGCTGCATCTGCAACTGCTGTTCCCTCTCCCACCTTTTCCGAAGCATTCTCCGGGATGCGCGGATGCAATCCATACAACAGGTAGAATGATGAACACTTGGAGACTGCATGCTGTCGAATCCGTGTGGCCAATAGCACCTGCCCGAGATATTCATCTCATAGTCTCATAGGCTTACTCACTAGATATTTTGTCAGCATGTTGTTCAAGATTTCATTCAAGTGTTTCATCTTTCTGTTCATCTGTGAATGATATAACATTGTTCTACAATGTCTTATCTGTAACTGGCTCACAAAATGCCTCATCACTTCTTCTACAAGATTTACACTGTTATCAGTTAGAATCTCACACAGTATTTCATAGTTGATATAAATCTCATCATGTAGAAACTTCATCATCATCTCCTCTGTCATCTCTGAAACTGCTCTCACAACTGGCCAGTCAGTAGTATAATCAATAGCAGTGATTATTCATTGATTTTCATTTGATGTTTGCAGTAATATATCTATGAGGTTCATCTCTCATCATTCAAATAATTGTATTGTACACTTCATCTGATGTTATACTTTCTCATATTCTAATCCTTTCTTAGATCCTTTCATGACCTGATAATTCAGGCACTTGTGAGTGTACATCTGAATGTTCTCAGTCATGCTTGATCAGTATACTCTTGATTCAAGTACACTCATGAGTTCAGAACTTTCTAAGTGACTGAATTCCTTGTGCATGTGAGTTATCAAGTCATGTCTAAATAAAGATTCTAGATAGAGAGCTTCTGTGTATTCTAGATCATGATAAAGCACAATGTTGTTTTCATTTCTCAATTTCCTCAGCTTGAAGTTCAGAAGCATCTCTTCTACTACTCTCATGAGATACTTGTTATCTGACATCTTGTCATTCTTTAAGTGAGAGATTATAATATTCACTCATTCTGATTCCTTGCATTCTCTCAGTGTGTTTAATGTGAACATTTCTTGTATCTGATTCACAGAATTCTCACTTATGAAATCAGGTCTGTAACTGATTACATTCAGTATCACTGCATCTGATTTCTTTCAGTATTTGATATAAAGATTGTACACTTGAAACTTCAAGATTCAATGTGCTAAGTGTTTGAAAGATTTTATTATTAATTATAGATAGATAAGACTTTCATAATCTGTAATCACTATTGTTATATATCTGTTGTTAATATATCTATCTCACAATGTCAGTATATGCTTAATTACTAGCAATTTCTTTTCATGCACTGAGTAATTGAGCTCAGTGCCTGATAGTTTTCTATCATTGTATATCATCAGATGCAGCTTGCTGTTCTTACTCATCTGTAAAAGAGCATCTCTGATAGCTCATTCAGATGTGTTTATCTTGATGTAGAAAGATTTATCACAATCTAATTAAATAAGCACTGAGAATGTTATTATGCATTCTCTCAGTGTGAGAAAAGCCTCTTTATACACAGTATTTCAGATGATTGAATGAAACTTCTTCTTTTACAGATTTGCATCTATTTCTCTTAAGAGATCTGAGAGTGATACAGATATTTATATAAAATTCTTGATAAATCTGCAGTAGTATAAGACTAACTCAAGAAACTATTATACATGATGTATGTTTCTCAGCTGTGACTAATTCACTATAACATTCAATTTCTTCAGGATGAGATATATACAGTCATCACTCACTATATATTTTATGAACTTCAACTCTTCTGTTTCAAACACACACTTGATTGATTTGATATAGAGCTTATACTCTGTCAGAGTTATAAGCACTTCATCAAGATGCTTCAGATGTTTGTTGTATAAGTTTGAAAAGACTAGAATATTATCAAGATATACAAGGCATGAGATTTCATTCTGTTTATGAAGAATTGTATTCATCATTATTTGAAAGATAATGAGTGCATTTGTCAGACTGAATGACATTATCAGGAATTCAAACTTCTCTCATTATATATTAAACACAGTTCACAGAACTGACAGTTTATCTACACAGATCTGTCAGTATTCTGAGAGAAGATCAATCTTTGATAGATATCAGGTGTTTTCAACTGTATTCAACTGTTGTTGAATCTGTGACAGTGAATATTCATTCTTGATTGTAAGCTTATTGAGTGCTTGATAATTGATACACATTCATCACTTCTCATTCACCTTTTTCATGAATAGAACTGGAAAGTCTCACATGCTTGATAAGAATTATATGAGATCATATTTTAGAAGGTCTGTGATCTGATGCTTCTGTTCTTCAAGATGCATTTGTGACAGGGGATATGTATTCTGATTGACTGATTTTGTGTCCCTCATGTCAATCTCATGTATGAATTCTCATTCTAGCAGCAATTCTGATGAAAGATCTGTTCAGAAGATCTTCTCATACTTCTTCAGAAGCTTCTTCATACACTTGTTCTCCTGCATATTCTTTATCTTGGTTTTCTTCACTTCCAGGTTCTGTATGACATACAGAATGCTTTTGAATGAGATCTTGTAAATCATTCTCTTTGCTTATTAATATGTAAGCAGATTTAATCCTTCTATATCAGAGATATGAAATGTCCTTCTCATATCAGTTGATAGAATTGTATGAATCATTTTCTTTCTATCAGTCAACTGTATATGACATGTACATCATTGAATCTGTGAATTGAACCTTTGAAATCAGTCAAGTCTGAGAATAAGGTCATATTTCATGTTCTGCAGCTCTCACACTCAAATATAGCAAGATCATTCTCTGAAGTGCAAGGAAACTCTTACTCTTGTAGATAATATTAAATATCAGTTATCAGATAATCTTATGCATCAGGGATTCTTCACTCAGCAGACCTCTTTCAATCTTCAGATTATATGATTATTAATATATTGTATAGAAGCTTCTGTGTCTGCTAACACTTTTGCAGTCATCTCTTGATTCTTATTCAAGTGTTCTCTATACATTAACATTTCAGATCTCAAGGCATTGAGATGGGCATTCACTTCATCATTCTTACTCACATCTCATTCAGAAGCCTGCTTCTTCTTTACATTCACAGAATTCAGAGAATCATTCAACATGAGCATCTCTTTCACTTTGAAGGCTTTTCATAGAATATCAGCAAGTGTCTCTGAGCTCACTGATTCTGCTAGTTTTTTAACTGCACATGCTGAGTGTAATCTTTTACATCATGATTTTGACATTCACAGTTGAAGCAAGCTTGATACTCATGACACCAAGGTTTTCACTCAGAGAATCTCTTTTTCAGAGAATTCAGTGCTTTAGCAATGGCATTCAGATCTAGATTCATTATATTCAGATATATGACTTGTGTTGTAGAAGTCTGATTACTCATTCTCTGCTGAGATATACTTGATTGCAGTATTTTCTGTCACAATTGACTCACTTATTCTCATATAATGAGAATGTTGTATGCTTTCTTCACTGTGTCTGACTGTGAGATTAAGCATTTTCATTTCACTCTCAACTCAGGTGTAAGATCATGAATGAAGATCTGTAAACAGAAAGATGTTAAAAGCTCTTCATTCAATATAAGATAGTGTAAGCTGAAGTGTGTGAAGTACAATGTAAGATTACTCACTTATCTACACTCAGTGAAGTGTTTATAATACTTATCTCATGTGTTCACTTTCTCAAAGTTGTGTAAGATTCATTTGAAAAACTCATTTCATGTTCATAAGAATGAATATCACTTTAAATCTGTGAGATTCATCTTTTCATCAGTCATTTATAATGACTTCACTTTTTCATATAGAAATATGACAGATCTTAAGACTTGTTGAAATTCTGTTAACTATCTGTCTGTGAGTTCATGTTCAATCTGATAATATGATTGCATCTGACTTAGTCAGCTGATTACAGCATCATTTTTTCAGTTATCATTAAAGCTTGATGACTTCAGCAGATCTTCTGACTTGATATATCTCATGCTTGAATTCTCATTCTGCACAGTGATCTCTGATGATGTGTATACTTCTGAAGAGATTGTGAATGATCATAGTGAGATCTTCAGGTTCAGTGTAGTTATCTATCTGTATAAATGTTTGATCTTCTGCTGCAGGCTTAAGATCTGATTTTCTCTATTCTTATTGATGATGATGATTGTGTCAGTGAAGCTCTTCATAGTGAATGCTTGATCTGCAGTGAATATCAATTATTGTTTAACTTCTGTCTCAGCCTGTCACTGTGTACACAAGGCCTCAATCTCATTTAGAATCCTTATACATGTATAGAGCTTTGATTCTGGTTCAGCAGTCTCAGTCACTTTTCTTACTGCTTTGAGTAAACCCTCTGAGAGGTTCTGCATACCTTTCAGTTCAGGTAGCAGAGAAGAGTGTTATTTATATTAACTAGAGAAAATATTCATTTCAGTGGTTTCTGATTGATTGTATGATGTCTATCATTATATCACTTGTATTGTTATATTACTATATTATTCTATCACTATATTGTTATATGATTTCTGTTATTATCATACAACTCCGGTGATGGTCACCTCCCCTTTTATCCTTCTTTTGAGTAGGGAGTGAACTTCTTTAAATCTGGTTCACTGCTCCCATTCTCTTTCTCACATCTCATCTGTTCGCATCTCATACATGGCATTCACCTGGGTGTGAAGTTTTCCCTCAACAAGCAAAACAGCATCAATTGAATACTCTTCTACTCACTGCTCTTTGTACACTATCTTTTGAGACATTCTAGAACCACACTGACATGATAACTATGAATCACTTCATAGGCAGAATTATCACGCCCTGGAGGAGCCTGCACTTCTCACTGGTTTTTAGACATGCTATCAGATGTGATTCAAAGGTTGCTTAAGCCAGTGTATGATTACAGGCATACACTGGCTTCTTATATATTGAATCTCATACACTAATTTAATTAGCGGCTGCTATGGCCCCTTTACACTTGTACGTGTACGCTAGTAGTTCGGAAGCGGCCGCGGTATTATCCGACGGTCGTACGTTCTTCCGAACCACAAAGTAAATAAACAATCTTGATTAATCTCTATCATATTTCTTGAAATATATTAATATTATGAAAGAGAGTGTTATCAAATTGTATTATCAGATAATATTATTAAAAATATATTAATATTATAAATATCAATGTTGAAAAAATGTTGATACTTATACATTATAGTGGCATAGCATGATAGTTGAATATATATATATATATTATTCCTGATATTGATAATTGATTACAACTTGTACAATAATTTTTGAAAACTTAAAATTAATTTCAATTATTAACTAATAGTTACAAACTTATAACTAACTAATATAAAAAGAAAAAAACTTTTTCTACTTATTATCTTTCTTCTCTTTCTCATTCTTCTCATCATTCTTTATAATTTACTTCTTATTCTCATTCTTCTTCTTCTTCTTCTTATCTGAGATGATAATCATCTCAAAATCTCTCTCTACTGTCTTCTCTGAGAAGGCTTTCTGCTGCTTTCTCTCAGCCAGGTCAATCTGTATCTCAAAATCCCACATTTTCTGATCTGCTGTCTCAGGTTCCATCTCAGCAGTAAGCAGATTGACATGCTCAGAGAGTAGGGCTGTCTTATCAATGTTCTGAATCATGAAGTGCATTTAAGATCTGAACAAGGCCTCAATTCCCTTCTTCTCTGCCAGCTCCTGCTAATCAATTTGAGAACAGAAGTGTTATCAAAAATTGTTATCTCTTAATAAAAAACTTATCAGTTTTGACTTCTTTGTCTTCTACTTTAATATCTTCTCAATCTTCTTCTACTGCTGCTTATTGACAGTAATGCTCTTCTTCTCTCTCTCTCTCTTTATCTTGATCTCAAATCATTCTCAGAACTTCTTCTGATCTCACTGCTGCTGTATGAGACTCTTTACTGTCTTCTTTTTCAATCTCTCACAGATGGTGTCATCTGCATTATTCCTATACTTAGTTTGATCTAAATCTATCAGAAGTGTTACTTAAAATTGTTATTATTCTACTCTTTTACAGAGCCTCTTCAAGATATCATAATATGTCTTACAATCTGTCTCCCCGCGCTTGAACACCTCCTTCTTCTCTCTCTTCAATCTGTGACAGCGCTCACGCGCCTTGATGGTCCGCAGTAGACTGACCGTGTGACCGTGTCTGGGACCAGGACCAGAATTTTTGATAGTCTCATTGTCAATTCGACAGATCCCATTACACGGTTCTAACATTAGATAGTAGTCTCATACTGTCTCAGTGAGACTTACTGTCTACTCTTGTCACATTTTCCAAATGAGATCATGATTTCCACTTCTCAATTTAAATTATTTTTATTGCTTTAAATGACTTTAAATCTCATTTGAGCATTATCAAAAAGCATTACTTTTTAAAAAATTAAAAATAGTCTAAAAAAAACCTTAAAATGTCTAAAAATAGTAACTTTATGCCACAAATGAGACTAAATGAGACCAATGAGATCACTTTCTCATTTTTTCAAGTCATGGTTTCATTTTGAGATCTGATATATAGTCACTTTGCATGTTTATTTAATGATTAGTCTCAGCGGGATTCACACCAAGAAATGTATGGGACCAGACCAAATGAGACCAAACGTGAAATTCATGGTCCCGGCGGCCAGTCTAGTCCGCAGGACCGCAGAATATTTGAAGAGAGATGACATGATTGATTTTGATGAGCATTGAGAGAGAGATGAAGACAGGCAATGATATGATGATGATGATAATAGTGATAATAATGATAATAATAGTGATAATAATGATGATGATGATGATGATGATCATGATGATGATGATGATGATAATGATGAAAGAAAGAGTGCATCAGAATATATTATTAACTTATCAAATATAAAGAGATAAAGAAACTATTAACAGCTTTCAGAGATATACAGAAACAGCTACAGTATTGCATAGCAATATTATCTTCATTTAATACATACACTATTGATATTCTTTGTATGCATTTATTATATAATCTATATCAGAGATACATGCAGAAAACAAATCTTTATTGCTAGAGAGAATGATTACAGTGATTCTCTGTTTTCATATTATAAAGATAAGTTATTCTCATTTCTTTCTTCTCTCTTTTCTCTTCTTCTTCAATTCATCACTAAGTTCAAGCTGGTATGAAAACTATTAAAACACTCTTAGAAATCCTCAAATTGAAGAGTATAGACTAATTAAATTTTAAATACAGATGAATTAAATTATATTCAATAATACTAATTATTCATTCTCTCTCTAATAAAACAATAGTTGCATCTTCTCTCTTCTCTTCAAACAAAACATGGCCTGTGAAAAGTGAGTATCATGCCAGGTCATAATGACTAACACAGTCTCAGTACACAGAGCTGTATACATGCAGCATGTGCTGAACTGAGAGACTGTGTGAGTTACAAACTGATAACAGCATCTCAGAGAGAGCTGTGTGGCATGAAAAAGCTACAACTCTCAGTTATATATGCAGAGAATGAATTACTGCAGTAAGTATATATGCATTGCATGAAAGTAATACTTTTTGATAATACTCAGTCTCTGATATCATGAA
This sequence comes from Blastomyces gilchristii SLH14081, assembly GCF_000003855.2. Lineage (NCBI taxonomy): Eukaryota > Fungi > Ascomycota > Eurotiomycetes > Onygenales > Ajellomycetaceae > Blastomyces > Blastomyces gilchristii. The sequence continues at coordinate 6,663,886 of NW_003101681.1, read as the reverse complement.
AATAGAGTCTCTCTGTTAGATCTGTTTTTATCAGAAGTCAGAAGATCTTATATTTCTCAAGATTATCTTCACATATCTTGTCTATGAAATCAATGAAGAGAATTATCAATTTCAGTGTTCTGTTCTTAATACTATTCAAGTAGCAGCAGAGTTCACTCTGATCACACTTTTTAAGTGTATATTTTCTAATTATTCATATTTATACAGATATATACTGATTATTTGTTAGATGATATTAAGATAATGACTTATCATGACTGTGTTACTCTCACTGTGAGAGATACACAGTTAGTGATGAATATTGTAAAGACTCTGAGAAGTGAGTATTTTAAAAGTGCTGTGACTCTGTGATCTTGATTTTTTTTATTTTTATTTTTTGTTTTTTTCTTTTTCTTTTATTTTTTTTTTCTTTTTCTTTTTTTTTTCTTTTTTTATTGTGATTTTTTCTTGTTTTTGTTTTTATTTTTTGTTTTTTGTTTTTTTTTGTATTTTATATTTTTTTTATAATTAAAATTATATGAATTATAATCTGTATTGAGAAAAGTAATGATATTTGATAATACTCTCTATTAAATTTTCAATAAATGAGCACTATGTTATGATATTATATAAGTGAGAAATGATTTCATAGTTTCATTTGATGTCATTCTCAATAATAAGATCAGAATGAAAATGTGACTAAGAATTCAAACATATTCTTTATCTGAGACTAGATTTTTATTTGAAAAGTGAATCTGAAATCTTTAATATTTGAAATAATATGATTTGAGATCAATGTAATGAACATAAACCATGATCAGAAGTAATGCTTTTAGGTAATGTAACAACTGTAAAGTTTGATTCTGATCTCAGACACGGTTATATGATCAGTCTAGTCATATGTGTCAATTTTCTTGATTTTGAAAGATCTCTGATCTGTAATTGTGAAGATATCTGAGAAGTGATCTTCACAAAAACTCTGTTCATCTTTGATGTTTCAAAACATTAACATCAAGTCTCACTCTCATACTGCTCTTCTTAATCTAACTCATTCTCAGTAGAAAAATATAAAAAGATATCTCAGTAACAGCATTCAATATATAATCAGTGAATAACAAGTTAACAGTATATTAACAACTATAAAATCAGTATATCTCAAGATCTGACTGAGTCTTTGATCTCTGCACAGTGAGATATATTAAATCTAGTTTTAATATCTCAATATTCAATAGATTCTATAAGAGATTGAGAACAGCAATACTAGGTTACTATTGAATTTGAGAATTAACTCTATATTGATATAATCATTGACAAAGTCTTCTATTTTGAGAAATAAATAATCAGTTTCTCTACATCCTGCTGACAATATTTATATTATTATATAGAAACAGACTTATATTCTCTATAATATCAAGACTCTGAAGAGAGAAAGTCTTGATAGAGAGTATACAGTAGTGTATATCTTAGCAGTTTCTATCTCATTCTTCTGCAGCAGTTAATGCAAAAAAAAGATCTTAGAAATAGTTTTTTACTTCTCTTGAAAAAGTAAGATGTTTTTCTCTGAGTTTTATATAATATTCTTATAAAGAATTAAAAACAGAGCTGTTTTCTGTTATAATTTCATATTCTTTTAAGTAAGAATTACTTTTTCAGTGACTGAGAAGCTTTTATTAATACTTAATTCTTTTTTACACTCTTTATTAACTGATTTGAGTTGCACACTTGTTATGTGAGAAGAATTGAATGATTCAGAATAAAATTAAATAGTTTTAATCAATTTCTCTGTAAAAAATTAATTTATTTTTTGTCAGCTTTTTTCTCAAAAACTGTCATGTTATCTGATTTATTATCAATTCATATCATACTTTTTCTCACTATATCTTAACAAAGAGATTGTAAAGATTTTATTAATTTATCTTAAAAATTAATTTTAGTTTATTAGATTCTCTTTAAAAATCTAATCTAGTTACTGAACTAGTGTGAAAAAAATCAGATGTTTTATACACAGAAGTCTTTTATTCTTCTTTTGAAACAGTCTGACTAAGTTTTTAAAAGAGTGTAATAAATATCTCAATTGAAACAGTCTGACTAACTTTTCATTGAGTGAGAATAATTAGTTCAAAAATACACTCAGTTAATATGAAAAAAGATGCTTTCTCAAATGCTATTTCTGAGATTGAAATTCTGAAGAGAAGAAAGAAAGAACAAATAGAGAAATAACAAGTTCTTGAAATACAGAAACTTGAAAAAGTAAGTAAGATTCTTGAAAAGCAGTGTCTGAGTGAGATGAATAAAGAAGTTCTGTTAATTCTTCATACTCAGACTAGACAATTACAGAAGATGATCAAGTTCAAACTTGGAATTTCAAACATATTTTAAAAAACATTGAAATTTTCTAATATAATTACTGACTCTTCATCTTACTCTTCTTCTTTTCTTTCTACTTCTTCTTCTTCTTTGAATCAGAAGAAAACATATGCTTAAGCAGCTGAATCTGCTATCTCTAAATCTGCTGCCTCAAAATCTGCTCAAAATTCTGAGAAAACTGAGAAGAATACTGCTCATACTTCTATTCATAGAAAAGTGAAGAAAAAAATGTAAAATGAGAAAAACTTTCACATCTTCAGAAAATAGAAGACTTATTCTCAAAGTCTCAAATCAGAACATTCTGCAAAGAAACAAGCTAAGCTTAAATCTCATTTTCAGAATCAGAAATGAAATTAATGAGCAGTTCTTTTCTCAGTTAATAACTGATATTGAAGTTTAAAAATCAGTTATAACTTCAATTGAGTCATTCTTCTTTGAAAACTTCATCATTCTGACTACAATGTCTGAATTCAGTGCAGAATTCCTTATTCAGAATGAGAATCTCTGAAAATCAGTAGTAGAATCTTTATTAAACATAATAATTCTATCTGAGAGAGATGAAAAGTGAGATAAATTCATTCTTCATAATATTTCAGTTGAAATTTTTGACTGTGAAGAAGAAATACTACTTCTTAAAAATAAATTAGAAGAATACAACTCTATTCAACTAAGAAAAGAGTCTGTATGACTAAATTCAATTGAGTTCAGATAAAGCAGAAGAAATGTCTCTATTCTAGTATATACAAAGACACTTGAACAGTCAAAGATCTCTGAAGTAAGAGTAACAGATTTGAAAATGAGAGTTTATAAATACAAAGACTTAAGAATGAATCTCAAAGCTTAAACACAGTGTTCAAACTATCAAAGATATAGACACTTTGCAATCTCTTGTTTTAAAGACTCAGAAGATGTATTCTGTGCCAGAGATTACAAAACTAGTGAGTATAAATATGAAACATGCTCAAAAAGAGATGAAATATATCAACATACTCTGCTTAAATGCTCTAATTGCAAAGAAAAACATGCATCTAGCTCAAAAGAATGTATATTTACTTCAAGAACTCAAAAGAACTGAAGAAAAGATAAAGCTCAAAGTAAATCTAGAACTGAAGAGAAGAGTTAAGTCAGTAAACTCATAACTGTACACTTAAAAAGAAGAAACTCTTAACTATCTAAATCTTCAAACTTCAATTCTTCAGCTAAATATAAACAGAATTTGAATTCTCAAACTTCTGTTAAGATTAGAGAATTGAGAAATAACTCTGATAATAAACTAGATATAATACAAGCAGTTGAGATTTCTACTTTTCAGAATAGTTATAATCTACTATCTGATGATAGTGATTAGATTCTACTCTACTCTCTTTTAGTATGAATATATAACAAAAACAATAAAAAAAGTTTAAAAACTCTTCAAAAATCACATTTATTCAAAATAATGTGAATAGAAACTCAAATTGTATTTATTCTTATCTTCAAATTACATTTCAATAAAAAGTTGATTTTATACTGCTTCAGAAGCTGAATTTTGATACTGAGTAAAAATATATTATTTCTCATTTAAGCTACTACTGCTTTCTATCTCAAAAGTCTGAGATAAAGTCAAGAGTAGTGATCTATGAAAGAAAGAGATCAAGATATTAATTTAATCTAAGATTTAATATCATGTCTGACTCTGATATTCTGATGAGTAATATTATAGATAAAGAGAATGAGTTTGATACTATACAGCTTATAAATATCTATAATGAAAAGTCATTGAAGAAAAATAACAATATCTGGATAATTAATAGAGAGTTTCTGAATATAACTTCATTAAGAAACTCTATAATTGTAGAAGATTTCAATACACATCATTTCTGATGAAATTCAGAATGCAAAAGAGCAGTAAGAGCTGATAATCTGATTGAATAAATCTTTGAGTATTCAATGAATTTAGTTAACAAGTCTGATCAACACACATTCTTTAGAAAAGATATAAAATAGAAATCTATTATAGATTTAATCTTCATGTCATAAAATCTAATGAAAAAAAGACTTGTAAACTGATTTATTAATTCAAATGAGACATCAGAATCAGATCATGAGATTATTCAATTTAATATTGAACTGAGTGAAGAATAAATGAGTGAAATTCCTCTTCTCTTTAATCAGTTTAACTTTGAAAAACCTGTTTGAAAGACAGTTGAAGAAAGTATAAAACTGTTAAAATCTGAAAGACAGAGTAAGCTATATTTAAATCCTGGTCAAGATATCTCAAATGAAATACTTGAGAATAGAGTAAAGCTCATTACATCTATCATTCTAACAAGTGTTAAAGATAATATTTTAAAGTGAAAGTCTTCTGAGTATTTAAAACTCTGATGAAATGAGAATATCATATCTAAAAGAAATCAATTAGCTACTGTAAAAAGAGATTGAAAGAATGATATAATTTCTAATACAGAGTTCAAAACTGTCAGAAATGAATATTTTTCAGATATTAAAGAAGCTAAAACAGACTGCTGAAATAAATTTCTTGAAGAAGTATAAGAAAAGAAACTTTTTAAAGCTTTTAACTATACTATAACAAGAAGTGTAGCAAAACTTCCAGTCTTAGAATATGAGTTTCAGAATGAATCATATACAGTAAACTCTTTTGAGAAAAAATATTAAGCTTTTATAAGAACTCTCTTTCAAAACTTATCAGATTCAGATTCAGAGAAAGAGAATATATCACTTCTCAACTATATTGATAAAAATGACTGAGAATGACCTGATCTTATATAAGATGAATTAGAGTCAGCTATCTTCTCAAGTTCAGTTAAAACTGCTGCAGAGCCTGATTCAATTAATCACTTGATTATTCAAAATACATACTTCTACTTAAAGAATAAGTATTTTGAGCTCTTTTTCAATCTCTTGAAAAATGAATATCTTTCTGAATACTGAAGAGAAGCCACTGAAGTGATTCTTATAAAGTTTAATAGAAAAACTTCAATTTCTAAGTTATATAGAGTAATATCTCTATTGAACTGTCTAGAAAAGGTTTTAGAAAAGATAATAGCTACTCAACTATCTTTTATAAGCTCTATTAGTAATTCTCTTTTAGTCAGTGAATAAATGAGAGATAGAAAACAATATTCTGTAATTAACACTGTTCTCTCAGTTATTCATGATATTTAAATAGCAAAGTATGAAGATCTGATCTCAACTGCAGTTTTCATTGATACAAAAGAAGTATTTGATTATATTTCAAAGTCAAGATTAATTCAGACTTTGAAGATGTTAAAACTGTCACTTTCTCTAATAAAATAAATTAACTGTTTTATATCTAAAAGAATCATACAACTTTTCTTTGATGAAATGAAATAAGACAAGACTGAGATAAAAATAGAAGTACTGTAACAATCTTCAATCTCACTTATTTTATTTTCAATATACACTGCATATCTATTCAAGAATAGAAATATAAGAATAGTGTAATCTCTGAGTTATATGAATAATATTGATCTAGTCTACAGCTTAAAACTATCAAAGAGAATTTGAAAGTGATTAAAAAAGCTGCAAAGGAAATCTTTGTTAGAGCAGATATCAATCAAATTCAGTTTAATATGAATAAAACTGAGTTAATTCATTTCCTTTCTAGATTCAATGAGAAAGAACTATCTCTAACTCTTTTAAATAGAGAGATTAAACCCAGTGTAAATGTCAAATGATTAGAAGTATGATTAAACTTCAAGTTGAATTTTAAATATCACATTCAACAAAGAACTGTCAAGGCAGAAAGACTATTAAACAACAGAATCAGACTATCAAATACAGAGAGAGGTCTATTCTTCCAGGCTATAAGACAGTTATATATAGCCTGTATTACCTCAGTAGCTGATTATAAAGTTCATTATTATTATTATTATTATTCTTCAATTATAGATGTATACAGTCAGAGACTATGATATCTACCTGAGAACTAAAAGTTCTCAGGGTTTTTCCTATATCTATAAAGTTAACTATTATACATTCACCAATTTCAGATATACAAAATCAGAAAATTTCAGCTCAGAATACAAAAACTGTTTATAAATTGCAGTATTTTAACATCTTCTTATACTTTGAAATCATTTGACAATATCATGATAAAAGAAAAGATGTAACGTGGCGAAACCGAAGCAGTGGCTAGTCAGCGGCGACACATAGAAGTAGTTGTTTGAGAAGCTGTATGAGTGAGCTTGACTATCTTGCTTGAATAGCAAGCTCATAGGCTACAGGGTTATTGTGAGAATATCACAGATATGGTACTTAGTATACTAAGAAGATTGTATGAGGCATGCAGTAACTCTTGTGTATATTTCAGTAGAAGCAAAAGAAACAAATCACTGACTTTTTTAATAAGAAGCCAGTATCTAGTTATTCTATATAGATAATAAGCAGATACTCTCCTCTCATTCTATGAGTAAGAATAGCTGAAGTGATACCTCAGCAGCATCTCATTGCCAAGAAAGAGTAATCTGCTGATCTTGTATAGAAGTGAGGTTCTTATATTTATCAATCAGATCTTTCTATGATATATCTGAATAATATCATAGAGTGATTGAAAACTGATTCAGATGAGATGAAATCATTCATATAAAAGTAATGAGCTGTGTGAAACCGCAATGAGGCCTTGACATAGCTGAAAGTGTGATAATACTCTTCTCTTTAAGAGCATAGTTTCTATACTCTCAAGATTACTGAATTAGAAATTATCTTTATTGTATAGCAATGATTGTCAACTGATTAACAGCACATGTACTGTGTGTGATATAAAAGAATAGATGAGTTTTTCTGCTGACTGTGTAGATCTTCTCTTTCTCATCTTCATTCAAATTAAACATGTGATAAGTGAGTTTCTTATATATTGATTTGAAATGTGAAAAAATATAGTTAACAAGTGACTTGCAGATCTCTTATCATATTTCATTCTATATATGAAATTCTCTACAAAAGTGATGTGTTTTAGAGACAAAGCTAACAGTAGTAGCAGGATTTTTTTAAAAAGATCTCTCTCTTCTCTGTGACACATTTTTCTCTTCTCCCCCCTCATCTGTAATAGTGAGTGCATGAGAGTATCATTCTTGAAGAATAATAGAGAGCTTATTCTGATGTTTTCTAGTGAGTAAATGTCTTTGTGGTGCAGCTGCGGCCTCCATGACTGTAAAGAAAGTCAGATTGAAGGCAGAGACAGTGTCAATGAGCTGTGAGAGTATCACTCTCATTGTCACATCTCCTTCTCCTCCTGCATCTCTTGCAGCTGCAGTGGTAGTAGCCGTGCTGTGCAGTGAGGTGTCGTCCCTTCTGCTGGCTGGTGCGTCTGTGTTCAGTCTGTCCCCTGCCCCTCTCATCACTGTTGCAACGCCGCCCCCCCTCCTCATCAATATGATGATGTATGACCCCGTGTGATCATTCAGAGAGGAACCTGAAGAGAGCTTGATTTCAGAGACAGTGACTCTGAGAAGCTCAATCTGTAGTTCTTCTTCCACACACCTGAGCCCTGCTCAGGATGCTGCTGAGTTGAGTCTGCAGAGTCTCATAATTTCTTCATCTTCTCTCTGTGAAGAGGCTCTGATGCAGTCTCTGACTGGTATCATCACTTGTCTGTGCTGCACTAAGCAGCTGAAGAAGAGAGAGATTTTATATATCTACTTCTTCTCTCACTTCTGTTATTTCTGTTATACTTGTAACAATGACTTCTGTCTCTCTGTAAGTATTATCTCACAGAAAGATGTCATATCAGCTCTGATAAGAAGCCTAGATACTCAAGCTGTATAGAGTGAGAGTCTCAGAGCTTTAAGTATTGACAGATTCTGTCAAGACTGAGAAGATCTCTCTTACTTATCTACAGAAGAAGGTGAAAGTGTGAGTCTCTGAGATGAAAAAACACCTCAGAATGACTGATCTTAAGAAGAGATTAGTCAGTACTGTTATTGAAAGTGCTGTAAAGATTAATTACTGATTGAAAAGAATCTTGATTCAATTGAAGTAGATAACTGAGATACTTTGTAAGTTGATAAGTTGATATTTCATATATTTCTTCTGCTCTTCTACAGCACTGCAGCACTAACTTCTTAACAGATAAAGATACTGATACTGAAGACTTCAACAGTGAAGAATGAGTTTGATGAGAGTGTGATTGTTAATGAGTAGACTCTGATCCCTCTTTTTACTTTTTCAGTGAGCTGTGACCTTATTAGAATAGCAGCAGCTCACAGATTGATAATATTAATCTTTTTATTAATTTCAAATATTTCTTTTCTTTTAACTGCTTCAGAAATGTTATACTTGTATAGTCTTATTAAACTTTTAAAAACTCTTTGAGAGAAAATAGAAGAAGAGTGCTACAGAGTCTATAAGATATCAGCTCATCACTGTGAGATTATCTCTAAAAAACTCTTTAAGAAAAATAAGAAGTCTTAAACAGTATTTCTTACTCAATGTCTCTGATGTGTAACAGAGCAGTCTGTACTAGCTGTCTCATAGCTTGTAATCTCTTTCTCAGCATTTTTCAAATGCTTAAGTGATTCTCATAAATTCTCTGATAATGAATAATCTTTCTATTTAATAAGATATTGAAGCTTGCTGTAATATGTTTATTTATTCAATATTTTCTTCATAAGATATTCAGTATCATTCTTGATCTTAATATTATTTAACTGAGATAGCTCTGCTCTGAAGCATTGCTTATAGAGCTTCAAATAGAAAATGTGAAAAACAGAGTGAATTGATTTCAATTCTGTGAATAATTTCAACTCATATATCTGCTTACTCATTACTCTTATTACTGAGAAAGGTTCTAGTTACTACTCATTGAGCTTCTTATATAATCTTATTATCTTGATGTTCTTTGCTGAAAGTAGTACTTAATCCTCTATTGAGAACTTCATTAGAAGATGTTTTTAATTATAGTATTTTATCTACTACTTCTGAGTGCAGTGAATACTTCTCACTGTCTTCTTATGAATTTTATTCAAAAGTTTCAATCTCACTTTTACTTCTGATACTGAGAGATACTTCATTCTCTGTATCTGTTCAACATTCTGACTGTCTATTTCTCTCTTTGAAACATTGTTCACAATGTCACTGAGTAATGAAGAATTATATTTATAATAAGTATAGAAAGAAGATATCTTTAAGATTGCATTCTTTACATTATTATATATGAATTCAGTGATCAGAAGATGTTTAAGTCAATCATTCTGATAATATAAATAGAATGCTTGAAGATGCTATTCTAGTGTCTGATTCTGATATTCAGTCTGGTCATCAGTCTGCAGATGAAATGCAGTACTGAGGAGATATCTTATTATAAGATGATAACAAAAAGCTGATCAGTATTTGCTGATGAAGAGAGATTCTTGATCTGTTATCAATGATTTTGAAGCTCTGTGATCATGAATAATAATATCTAAAAACAGATCAGTTAATTCAGAGGCTTTAATCTTTTTATAAGTAGAAATATATCTGATCATCTTTGTGAAGTGATCAATAATAATCAAAATCAAGTCATATTCTTTGACTCTTGTTGACTTTAACAGGTCAACTATGAAATTCATTGATAGATTCTGTCATAAGTTCTTTGAAACAGGCAGTGATATCAACTTACTGTATTACTTATGCTACAGAATCTTTATTCTTTAATAGATATTACAAGTTTCAATATACTCTTTGACATCTGTTCAGAGCTTGTCTTAAATGTATTTACATTTTAGAAGCTTCTCTGTCTTCTCTAATCTGAAGTGTTCTGTATAAAAATCATTATAATGAATTCTCAATAACTTCTGACACACTGCTCTACTATGAGAAATGAAGACTGAATTATTCAGCAGTAGAAGTTCATATTCTTCTAGTTATCAATGACTTGATTTCTTAGCAGTATCACCTCACTCAGAGTCTGTCTCTTTCAAGTTTAAACTGAATTCTTTCTTCTTTAACTTTTGAATTCAAGCTGCAGTAGAGATGTCTCTCTTCTGTAACTTATTAATGAATTTCAAAAGTAGTCAGATTAAAAGATTATAGACTGTTTTATTCTTTATCAATTCAATGATTGTAAGATATGATATGAGAAGCTCATGATCTTTAGTATCAGTTCTCTGCAGAGATCTGAGTTCTCTTTCATCTTCTATACTGAGTCACACAGCTGCCTCTTCAGTGCTGTTCCTGAGCTTTAGAGAATCTTAACTCTCTGCAGTCAGCTTCTTCTGCAGTGATGACAGAGATTCTTTTGTAGAATTCTTCTCTGCATCAATGATATTATAATCAGGCTGCTTAGACAGTGTGTTAGCAGAATTAAGCCAATCTGAATAATATCAGATATAGAAATCATACTCTGAAAGTAGCTTCATTCATCTGACTTGATATTCTGTCAAGCTCTTTGTTGTCAAGAAGTAATGCAGATTTGCATGATCAGTGAGAACTTACACTGAGTACTTACTACTCTGAAGATAATATTACTAGATCTTAAAGAATTTGACAATTGCTAACATCTTCTGATCATGAATATCATATCTTCTCTGTGTAAGTGATAACTTCTTGAAGAAGAAGATCACAGATCTTTATTCACAGCATTTTATAGACTCTGTAAAAAAGTCTTCTTTCATAGACAATTCATTGCCTGTTTCTTCAGAGATGATTATTCTCTGATTCTTTTAATGTTGAAAGATCTTCAGTATCAACTGTGAAAAGATTTTACAGATCTCATTTCTGAATACATCAGTCTTACACTGACTGAGTAAGTTGAGATTAAAGTGATTCAGTATCATGATATCTGTGAAAGCTTGTTTCAATTCTGCAAACATCTGCACAGTGTCTTGAGTGAGAATAAATAATTCTGTTTTTCTGTCTTTCATACTTCTCTTTAACAGATCTGTAAGAGGGGCAGTAATCTGTGAATATATATAGATGAATTGTCTGTAGAAATTCACAACTTCTAGAAATACCTGCATCTTATGATACATCTGCAGTGCTGGTCAGTTCTCAATGATGAAGACTCAGCTTCTATTCATTGAAATGTCATTCATCTCAACAATATAATCTAAGAAATCAATCTTCTGTATATAGAATAAGCATTTTTCAGTGTTTGCATAGAGTTAATACTGTCTTAAGTGACTTAACACTTCTTAAACATGAATATCATGTTCTTTCTCTGATTTTAAGAAGATTAAAATGTTATTCAGATATACTATGCAGAAGATGTTAACAAGGCTTCACAGCATCTCATTTATATAGATCTGAAAGATGGCTGAAGTGTTATAAAGATCAAAAGATAAAACAAGATATTCAAAATTACTGTACTTGATATGAAAAGCTGTTTTTTAAATATTGTCTTTATTAACTCTGATTCTATAATAGATATTCTGTATATCAATCTTTAAGAATATCTTTACTTCAGATAATTGATCAATTATCTTTTCAATTAATAGTAATGAATAGCAATTCTTAATCATCATCTTATTAAGATCTCTGTAGTCTATGTATAGATATAGTCTATTATTCTTCTTAGGCACAAAGAGTATAGATGCCTCTGCTGAACTCTTTGATGAATATATTCAGTTCTTTGATTGTGCTTCTTCAAGATATTTGCACAGAATATTCAATTTCTTTACAGATAAGTTATAAAGAGGTCTGTACAGCATTATTGCATCATCTTCAAGGTGAATCTTATATTGTATCTTGATATCAGAAAACTTCACTACTTCTCTTTCTGAAAAGACATTCTTAAAATCTGTAAAGAGATGTTGTGTATATCTGTCTTCAATGATGAATACTGCTACTAATCTTACAGTAAGAGTGATGATTTCTTTATCTGTTCTTAAGTCTCAATCACCTGCTACACAGTATATTAACTCAATCTTTTTCTCAAGATTCTTCTGATGAAACTCTTCAGATTTCTCTATCACTGTCTCTTTATCAGTGAGACAGTACTGTCACATCTGAGTGACTCAGTTAATGAGAGAATTGTTTTCTCTCAATCACAGAAGATCTAGAATGACATTCTCATCTATAATATTAACTGTGTGAAGAAGCAGACTGCTCTTCTTAAAGATTTCTTCTGAGTCTGTGATCACATACTTCACTTGAATTATGTTAAAACAGTGACATTTCATTTCATCAGTAAATTTTATATAATCTGATGAGTCTATCTTCTTTCAACTCTTTATCAAAGAAAAGAAATAGAATATGAAGTTAGTATTCACTCTGAAGTCAAGTAGATATCTCACTGATATCTTCTTATTCAGAGTATACATTGTGATCATAATATAAACTCAGAGATGTGAGAATTGTCAATTCTTTTCTTTCTCTTCTTTATCTTCCACAGATATATTTATCAGAAGAGAAGTTAACTTTGAGAAGATGTCTTCTTAATTTCTTCTCTTCTTCAGCTTCTTGTAATCACTGATATAGTGATCATCAGCTCTGCAGTTGAAACAGAGATCTTTATCAAATCTTTTTTAGTATTTCTTTACAGTGAATGAAGAATCAGAATACTTGAAATTCTTCTTTACTTTCTCTGCACTGAAGCTGTCACAGTGCTGTTTAAATCTCATTATTGATTACTTAGAAAAAGTCTTATTAACCTTTTTCTCAGAGAATTGATTATTCAAATAGATCTGAGAAGTCAGGTTGACAAGCTCAGTGTAATTGATTAATAAACTCTGATACTGTGATATTATTATCTGCATCTTGTGAGTCAGCTTCACAAGATAAAGCTGTGTTTTTAATTGATTTAAATCATCAGTCAGTTCCTCTCAATATTCTTCAAATCTTATATTAAAATCAGAAGAATTCTCATTATCTCATTAATATAATAAGTTGAATCACTGTATTACTGTGAAGTCATGATTACAGTGATCTTCAATTTGATTCAGTAGAAAGTCCTTGAATTCTTCTCAAGTCATGATAGTATTGATACACTCAAGCTCTCTCTTCTTGATGATTCAAGTAGTCACAGAGATGTCTTCAAGAAGATTGACAGTGTATATTACTTATATCTCATGAGTATTATACTGGCTCAGATTAAGGTGGAATTTTCATTCAAGAGTATGAATAAAGCTGTGAAATTCAGATAAGATGTTTCTCTTATATCTCAGTGAATCTCTGACCTTAATCTCTCTATCTTCATGATAGATGTAGGTGTGTAGAGGCTGTGGCGGTGGCAGAGCAGTTGAAGAGCCCATGCCAAAATGTGCAGCAGTTTCAGGAATCTCGGATTCCTGTCAGAGTAGACATGTACACACTCTAGAAGATGATGTAGTGTTTCTCTCAGAGAGTGAGATTGAGTCAGTCCCAGTACAGGTGTATAAGATCATATCAGTCTGTTAGAGCTTGACTGATTCAAACATATAATCAGATCAAGTGATTTGAATTGTAATGTGATAAAACTGAAGCAGTGACTAGTCAGCAGTGACATGTAGAGATAGTTGTTTGAGAAGCTGTATAAGTGAGCTTGACTATCTTGCTTGAATAGTGAGCTTATAGGCTACAGGGTTATTGCAAGAATATCACAGATATGGTACTTAGTATACTAAGAAGATTGTATGAGGCATGCAGTAACTCTTGTGTATATTTCAGTAGAAGTAAAAGAAATGAATTGCTGGCTTCTTTAATGAGAAGCCAGCATCTAGCTATTCTATATAGACAATGAGCGGATACCCTCCTCTCATTCCATGAGCGAGGATAGCTGGAGTGATACCTCAGCGGCGCCTCATTGCCAAGGAACAGTAATCTGCTGACCTCGTATAGAAGCGGGGTTCTCATATCCATCAATTAAATCTTTCTATGATATATTCGAATGATGTCATAGGGTGGTTGGAAACCGGTTCAGATGGGATGAAATCATCCGCATGGAAGCGATGGGCCGTGTGGAACCGCAACGGAGCCTTGGCGCGGCCGGGAGCGTGACAAAAGAGAACACAGTCTTAAAGATAGACACATTAAATAGATAGATAGAAAAGAATAAAAAGAAAAAAGTAAAGTAAAATAAAGAGAGACTGTAATGAAACAAATTATTAAAAGATAGTTTATAGCTGTTTTAACAGACTATATATGATTAATTTCCTTCTCTTAATATTCAGATGTTTCTGAATTTAGTCATTTTCTTATAGCTGCTTGAGTTTCTGATAAAAAGTCTATTAAGTATTTAATTCCTGTCTCAGTTGAGAATAAGAATCTTATATTTAATTGATTTAGATCATACTTCTCTTTTAATCTGACTCTGAGACTATTGTATAATGCACAGTGCATTATAATATACTCAGAATTCTTATTTGCATTGCAGAATGAGTATTCTATTGAAACAAATCTATCATCAAATCTTTGTATATAAGATTTAAAATAGTCATGTTCTAATTTCAGCTGTATTATAGATGAGAATATTTTCTTTTTACATTTAATTGAATAAGATTTTCACTTGGATTTTCTTTCAAATCTTGAATAATATATACTCTTCTTTTATTTCTGCCAGCTTTCATTTCACTTATCTAAACAAGATTCTTTTGTTTTTCTCTTTATAAAAGATCAGAATATAATTTTTTGAATAGATCTACTTAATTCTGAATCTTTTTTTACAGCTGAATCAGTCAATTCATTGTCATGAATATTAATATGAGTAGAAACTCAGTGTAGATGAATTATCAGCTTTCATATTCTTCTCTTTTGAATTTTTGAAATGAAAGTTTAAGATCAGTTCAAGATTCATTTAATCATTATAAATCTGACTATTTCTAAATCTTTTTAAAGTAGCTTGACTATTAGAGAATATTCATGTCTCTTTCAAACTATTTTCTCTTTTATAAGATTTTATTTTAATAAGTTTGAAAGCTTTCACTATTCTAAATAGTTCAGTGTCAAAGACTTCAGATTCACAGTCTAAATTTCAGAAATCTGAGATAAAATTGATATTATCTTCAGTATAAGCAATGTCTGTGTCTAATCTATTCAAATTCTCATTTTTTAAGTCATCAGAATAAATCAGAATAGAGTCTTTTATATTAATTATAGAAATTCTCTTCAAATGCTGTTCATATTCTTTCTCTTTAAATAGTTCACTTATTTATAAGTTTATAAGAGATTCAAGCTTTTCTCTTCAGAGAGATAACTTCTCATGATCAACTTTTTCAATATTTAAAGAAGAAAATTGATTTTTAATCAGTGAGTATAGTCTGTACAGTTAAGAAGACATTTTCTTTAAAGAATTATTTTCATTTCAATCAAGAAATCTATTTCAATTCAGTTCATTTCTAGAGATAATTAATGAAAATGAAGAAGAGACTCTTTCTCTGATTATATGATTTAAGCGTATCTTTATAACTCTCAGAGTATAGTTCATACAGACCTTTTCAAATCTAATAGCAGAAGAGAGAATTAAAGCTTCAATTTCCATTGTTTTAATAGAAGATAATTTAAATGCTTTCAGAATTCTTCTCAAAGCTCTGTTTTACAGACTTTGAAAGAGTTCAGTGAAATTTTCTTGATTATTTTATTAAACTTGAACTTCATAATCAGCTACTGAGATAATACAGGCTATATATAACTGTCTCATAGTCTGGAAGAATAGACCTCTCTCTGTATTTGATAGTCTGATAATGTTATTCAATAGTCTTTCTGCCTTGACAGTTCTTTATTGAATATAATATTTAAAATTCATCTTAGAGTTTAATCATACTTCTAATTATTTAACATTTAAACTGGGTTTAATCTCTCTATTTAAAAGAGTTAGAGATAGTTCTTTCTTATTAAATCTAGAAAAGAAATGAATTAACTTACTTTTATTCATATTAAATTAAATTTGATTGATATCTGCTCTGACAAAGATTTTCTTTACAGCTTTTTCAATCACTTTCAAATTTTCTTTGATAGTTTTTGAGCTGTAGACTAGACTAATATCATCTATATAACTCAGAGATCACACTATTTTTATATTTCTATCTTTGAATAGATATGCAGTGTATATTATAAATAAAATGAGTGAGATTGAAGATTCTTACAGTACTTCTATTTTTATCTCAGTCTTATCTTATTTCATTTTATTAAAGAAAAGTTGTATGATTCTTTTAGATATAAAATAGTTAACTTATTTTATTAGAGAAAGTGACAGTTTTAACATCTTCAAAGTCTGAATTAACTTTGACTTTGAAACATAATCAAATGATTCTTTTATATCAATAAAAACTACAGTTGAGATTGGACTGACCGTGTGACCGTGTCTGGGACCAGGACCAGATTTTATGATAGTCTCATTACCAATTCGACTGATCCCATTACATGGTTTTAACATTAGATAGTAGTCCCATACTGTCCCAGTGAGACTTACTGTCTACTCTTGTCACATTTTCCAAATGAGACCATGATTTCCACTTCTCAATTTAAATTATTTTTATTACTTTAAATGACTTTAAATGTCATTTGAGCGTTACCAAAAAGCATTACTTTTTAAAAAATTAAAAATAGTCTAAAAAAAACCTTAAAATGTCTAAAAATAGTAACTTTATGCCAAGAATGGGACTAAATGGGATCAAATGGGATCACTTTCTCATTTTTTTCAAGTCATGGTTCCATTTTAAGATCTGATATATAGTCACTTTACCTGTTTTTTTGATAGCCAGTCCCAGCGGGATTCACGCCAAGAAATGTATGGGACCAGATCAAATGGAATCAAACATGAAATTCATGGTCCCGGCGGCCAGTCTAGTTGAGATCAGATCTTCATGTTTTGCTATTTGAATATTATAAATAACTGAGAGTATAGTGTTAATTACAGAACATTGTTTTCTATCTCTCATTTATTCACTGAATAAAAGAGAGTTATTAATAGAGCTTATAAAAGATAGTTGAGTAGCTATTATCTTTTCTAAAACCTTTTCTAGACAGTTTAATAGAGATATTACTCTATATAACTTAGAAA
>NW_003101681.1:6643522-6646526 GCF_000003855.2 Blastomyces gilchristii SLH14081 | reverse complement strand
ATTCATTTTTCAAGAGATTGAAAAGAGCTTAAATATTCATTCTTTAAGTAGAAATATATATTTTAAATAATCAAGTGATTAATTGAATCAGCCTCTGTAGCAGTTTTAACAGAACTTGAGAAGATAGCTGACTCTAATTTATCTTATATAAGATTAGGCCATTCTCAGTTATTTTTATTAATATAGTTAAAAAGTAATATATTCTCTTTCTCTGAATCTGAATCTGATGAGTTCTGAAATAGAATTCTTATAAAAGCTTGATATTTTTTCTCAAAAGTGTTTACTGTATATGATTCATTCTGAAACTCATATTCTAAGACTGAAAGTTTTGCTACACTTCTTGTTTTAGTATAGTTAAAAGCTTTAAAAACTTTCTTTTCTTATACTTCTTTAAGAAATTTATTTGCCAGCGTGACTCAGTTGATAAGACTGGTAATCAAGACTGCACACATTAGAGATGTGTGAGTTTGAATCTCATCACTGACATCTGTCACTTCTTACTCATGAAAGCCCTCATGTAATAGAAGCTGAGTCTAATTAGTAAGACTTGATACAGGGTAGAACTCTCTACTGCAAGTCAAGTCACTAGTTAAGCAAGATTCTGCAAACACTCATCAGAGCTGGTATGAAATATCAATATCTCACTATTCTACTGTGCATCTGTCAAGGTTCTAACAATATAGAGTCAAGTCTAATGTAGTGATTAAACACTACTTAAGTAAGTCTCTAACTAGAACTGTCATCAGAGCCTAGCTCTCTCTCAAATACAGAGAATGATTTTGAAAATCATCTGACTAGCAGATCTAGATACATATCTAGACTCTAGACAGAGCACTCTGATAGACTAGAGCCTGCAAGCTCACTGTCAATCTCTAATACTGACAGAGAGAACTGCAGTCATCAAGTCTATAATTAGTCTCTAACATGAGACAAGGCCATGACAGCTGATTGATAGGCCTATGAACATCTAATGAGACTGAGATCAGCAATTGAAAGCTTGGTGTGTGTATTATCAAGTGAGTGATGACAGTCACTAACTAACACCTCTGGAAATTAGTGACTGGCCTGAGAGAACAGACACAGTGATCAGTTAATTATAGAGAATTAAATGTAATTAGCTTAAAATGCATTCTGCAGGTGGCTAGCATCTGTAGTCATCTTCTATTAAAGCAATGAAAATTGAAGCTTCAATTTCTTCTTCTACTATTAGATTTGAAAAGGCCTGTATGAACTATACTCTGACAGTTATAAAGATAAGCTTAAGTTATATAATCAGAGAAAGAGTCTCTGCTTCATTTTTATTAATTAACTCTGAAAATGAACTGAATTGAAATAGATTTCTTGATTGAAATGAAAATAATTTCTTAAAGAAAATGTCTTTTCAACTGTACAGACTATGCTCTCTGATTAAAAATTAATTTTCTTCTTTAAATATTGAAAAAGTTAAGCATGAAAAGTTATCTCTCTGAAGAGAAAAGCTTGAATCTCTTATAAACTTATAAATAAGTGAACTATCTAAAGAGAAAGAATATGAACAGCATTTGAAGAGAATTTCTACAATTAATATAAAAGACTCTATTCTGATTTATTCAGATAACTTAAAAAATAAGAATTTAAATAGATTAGACACAGATATTGCTTATTCTGAAGATAATATCAATTTTATCTCAGATTTCTGAAATTTAGACTGTGAATCTGAAGTCTTTGATACTGAACTATTTATAATAGTGAAAGCTTTCAAACTCATTGAAATAAAATCTTATAAAATAGAAAATAGTTTGAAAGAGATATGAATATTCTCTGTTAGTCAAGCTGCTTTAAAAAGACTTAGAAATAGTCAGATTTATAATAATCAAATGAATCTTGAACTGATCTTAAACTCTGTTTTGAAAATTCAAAAGAGAAGAATATCAAAGCTGATGATTTATCTGCACTAAGTTACTGCTTATATGAATATTTATAATAATGAATTGACTGATTCAGCTGTAAAAAGAAGTGCAGAATTAAGCAGATCTATTCAAAAAATTATGTTCTGATCTTTTATAAAGAGAAAAATAAAAGAATCTTGTTTAAATAAGTGAAATGAAAGCTGGCAGAAATAAAAGAAGAGTGTACATTATTCAAGATTTGAAATAAAACTTAAGTGAAAATCTTGTTTAATTAAATGTAAAAAGAAAATATTCTCATCTATAATACAGCTGAAACTAGAATATGACTATTTCAAATCTTACATACCAAGATTTTATGATAGATTTGACTCAATAGAATGCTCATTCTGCAATGCAAATGAAAATCCTGAGCATATTGTAATACACTGTGCATTATACAACAGTCTCAGAGCCAGATTGAAAGAGAAGTATGATCTAAATTAATTAAATATGAGATTCTTATTCTCAACTGAGACAGGAATTAAATACTTAATAGACTTTTTATCAGAAACTCAAGCAGCTACAAGAAAATGACTAAATTCAGAAATATCTGAATATGAAGAGGAGGAAATCAATCAGATATAGTCTGTTAAAACAGCTATATACTATCTTTTAATAATTTATTTTATTACAGTCTCTCTTTACTTTATCTTTTTCTTTTAATTTCTTTCTATTTCTTTTAATGTGTCTATCTTTAAGACTGTGTTCTCTTTTCTTTTATCATGATATTGTCAAATGGTTTCAAAGTATTAGAAGATGTTAAAACACTGCAATTTGTAAACAGTTTTTATATTCTGAGCTGGAATTTTCTGATTTTGCATATCTGAAATTGATGAATGTATAATAGTTAACTTTACAGATATAGAAAAAACCCTGGGAACTAAAAGTTCTCAGATAGATATCATAGTCTCTGACTGCATACATCTATAATTGAAGAATAATAATAATAATAATAATAATAATAAGAAATTTATTTCAGTAGTCTGTTTTAGCTCTTTTACTATGTGAAAAATATTCATTTCTGACAGCTTTAAACTCTTCATTAGATATTATATTATTCTTTCAATGTTCTTCTG
>NW_003101681.1:6641088-6643422 GCF_000003855.2 Blastomyces gilchristii SLH14081 | reverse complement strand
TTTAGATGAGATATTCTCCATTCCATCAAAGATTTCAAATACTCAGAAGATTTTCTCTTTAGAATATTATCTCTAACCCCACTTAGAATAATAGATGTAATGAGCTTCACTCTATTCTCAAGCATTTCATTTGAGATATCTTGATCAGAATTTCAATATATCTCACTCTGTCTTTCAGATTTTAACAGTTTTATACTTTCTTCAACTGCTTTTTAATCATCTTTTTCAAAGTTAAACTGATTAGAGAGAAGAGGATTTTCACTCATTTATTTCTCACTCAGTTCAATATTAAATTGAATAATCTCATGATCTAATTCTGATATCTTATTTGAATTAATAAATCAGTTTACAAGTCTTTTTTTCATTAGATTTTATGATATGATGATTAGATCTATAATAGATTTCTGTTTCATATCTTTTCTAAAGAATGTTTGTTGATCAGACTTATTAATCAAATCTATTGAATACTCAAAGATTCATTCAGTCAGATTATCAGCTCTTACTGCTCTCTTATATTCTGAATTTCATCAGAGATGATATGCATTGAAATCTTCTATAATTATAGAGTTTCTTGATGAAGTTATGTTCAGAAATTCTTTATCAATTGTTCAGATATTGTTATTTTTCTTCAATGACTTTTTATTACAGATATTTATGAGCTGTATAGTATTAAACTCATTTTCCTTATCTATAATATCACTCACGAGAATATCAGAGTCAGACATGATATCAAATCTTAGATTAAATTAATATCTTGATCTCTTTCTTTCATACATCACTACTCTTGACTTTATCTCAGACTTTTGAGATAGAAAGCAGCAGTAGCTTGAATGAGAAATGATGTATTTTTACTCAGTATTAAAATTCAGTTTCTGAAGCAGTATAAAATCAACTTTTTATTCAAATACAATTTGAAGATAAGAATAAATACAATTTAAGTTTCTTTTCACATTATTTTGAATAAATGTGATTTTTGAAGAGTTTTTAAACTTTTTTTATTATTTTTGTTGTATATTCATACTAAAAGAGAGTAGAGATAGAGTAGAATCTAATTACTCTTATCAGATAGTAGATTATAACTATTTTGAAAAGTAGGAATCTCAACTGCTTACATTATATCTAGTTTATTATCAGAGTCATTTCTCAATTCTCTAATCTTAACAGAAGTTTGAGAATTCAAATTCTATTTATATTTGGCTGAAGAATTGAAGTTTGAAGATTTAGATAGTTAAGAGTTTCTTCTTTTTAAGCTTACAGTTATGAGTTTACTGACTTAACTCTTCTCTTCAGTTCTAGATTTACTTTGAGCTTTTTCTTTTCTTCAGTTCTTTTGAGTTCTTGAAGTAAATATACATTCTTTTGAGCTAGATGCATGTTTTTCTTTGCAATTAGAGCATTTAAGCAGAGTGAATTGATATATTTCATCTCTTTTTGAGCATGTTTCATATTTATACTCACTAGCTTTATAATCTCTGGCACAGAGTGTACATTTTGAGTCTCTAAAACATGAGATTACAAAGTGTTCATATCTTTGACAGTTTAAATACTGTGATTGAGCTTTGAGATTCATTCTTAAGTCTTTGTATTCATGAACTCTTATTTTCAAATCTGCTACTCTTACTTCAGAGATCTTTGACTGTTCAAGTGTTTTTATATATACTTTATTATTATTATTATTCTTCTATTATAGATGTATGCAGTCAGAGACTATGACATCTACCTGAGAACTTTAGTTCTCAGGGTTTTTTCTATGTCTGTAAAGTTAACTATTGTACATTCATCAATTTCAGATATGCAAAATCAGAAAATTCCAGCCCAGAATACAAAAACTGTTTACAAATTGCAGTGTTTTAACATCTTTTGATACTTTGAAATCATTTGACAACATCATGACAAAAGAAAAGAGAGAAAGAACACAGTCTCAAAGATAGACACATTAAATAGATAGATAGAAAGAAATTGAAAGGAAAAGATACAGAAAAAGATAAAGTAAAGAGAGACTATAACAAAACAAATTATTAAAAGAGAGTGTATAGCTGTTTTAACAGACTATATCTGATTGATTTTCTCCTCTTCATATTCAGATAATTCTGAATTTAGTCATTTTCTTGTAGCTGCTTGAGTTTCTGATAGAAAGTCTATTAAGTATTTAATTCCTGTCTCAGTTGAGAATAAGAATCTTATATTTAATTGATTTAGATCATACTTCTCTTTCAATCTGGCTCTGAGACTATTGTATAATGCACAGTGCATTATAATATGCTCAGGATTCTCATTTGTATTGCAGAATGAGCATTCTATTGAGTCAATCTATCATTAAATCTTTGTATATAA
>NW_003101681.1:6623565-6640988 GCF_000003855.2 Blastomyces gilchristii SLH14081 | reverse complement strand
AAGTAAAGAGAGACTATAACAAACAAATTATTAAAAGAGAGTGTATAGCTGTTTTAACAGACTATATCTGATTGATTTTCTCCTCTTCATATTCAGATAATTCTGAATTTAGTCATTTTCTTGTAGCTGCTTGAGTTTCTGATAGAAAGTCTATTAAGTATTTAATTCCTGTCTCAGTTGAGAATAAGAATCTTATATTTAATTGATTTAGATCATACTTCTCTTTCAATCTGGCTCTGAGACTATTGTATAATGCACAGTGCATTATAATATGCTCAGGATTCTCATTTGTATTGCAGAATGAGCATTCTATTGAGTCAAATCTATCATTAAATCTTTGTATATAAGATTTAAAATAGCCATGTCCTAGTTTCAGCTGTATTATAGATGAGAATATTTTCTTTTTACATTTAATTGAACAAGATTTTCACTTGGGTTTTATTTCAAATATTGAATAATGTATACTCTTCTTTTATTTCTATCAGCTTTTATTTCACTTATCTAAACAAGATTCTTTTATTTTTCTCTTTATAAAAGATCAGAACACAATTTTTTGAATAGATCTGCTTAATTCTACACTCTTTTTTACAGCTGAATCAGTCAATTCATTATCATAAATATTCATATGAGCAGGAACTCAGTGCAGATGAATTATCAGCTTTAATATTCTTCTCTTTTGAATTTTCAAAACAGAGTTTAAGATCAGTTCAAGATTCATTTGATCATCATGAATCTGACTATTTCTAAGTCTTTTTAAAGCAGCTTGACTATCAGAGAATATTCATATCTCTTTCAAACAATTTCCTCTTTTATAAGATTTTATTTCAATGAGTTTGAAAGCTTTCACTATTATAAATAGTTCAGCATCAAAGACTTCAGATTCACAGCCTAGATTCTAGAAATCTGAGATAAAATTGATATTATCTTCAGTATAAGCAATGTCTGCATCTAATCTATTCAAATTCTCATTTTTTGAGTCATCTGAATAAATCAGAATAGAGTCTTTTATATTGATTGTAGAAATTCTCTTCAAATGCTGTTCATATTCTTTCTCTTTTAATAGTTCACTTATTTATAAGTCTATAAGAGATTCAAGCTTTTCTCTTCACAGAAATAACTTCTCATAATCAACTTTTTTAACATTTAAAGAAGAAAATTGATTTTTAATCAGAGAGCATAGTCTGTACAGTTGAGAAGACATTTTCTTTGAAGAATTATTTTCATTTCAATCAAGAAATCTATTTCAATTCAGTTCATTTTCAGAGTTAATTGATGAAAATGAAGAAGAGACTCTTTCTCTGATTATATAATTTTAGCTCATCTTTGCAACTCTCAGAGTATAGTTCATACAGACCTTTTCAAATCTAATAGCAGAAGAAGGAATTGAAGCTTCAATTTTCATTGCTTTAATAGAAGATGATTTGAATACTCTCAGAATTCTTCTCAAGACTCTGTTTTGCAGACTTTGAAAGAGTTCAGTGAAATTCTCTTAATTATTTCATCAAACTTGAACTTCATAATTAGCTACTGATGTAATACAGACTATATATAACTGTCTCATAGCCTGGAAGAATAGACCTCTCTCTGTATTTAATAGTCTGATTATGTTATTCAATAGTCTTTCTGTCTTGACAGTTCTTTGTTGAATGTGATATTTAAAATTCAACTTGGAGTTTAACCATACTTCTAATCATTTGATATTTACACTGAGTTTAATCTCTCTATTTAAAAGAGTTAGAGATAGTTCTTTCTCATTGAATCTAGAAAAGAAATGAATTAACTCAGTTTTATTCATATTAAATTGAATTTGATTGATATCTGCTCTAACAAAGATTTTCTTTACAGCTTCTTCAATTACTTTCAAATTCTCTTTGATAGTTTTTGAGCTGTAGACTAGATCAATATCATTTATATAACTCAGAGATCACACTATTTGCATATTTCTATTTTTAAATAGATATATAGTGTATATTGCAAATAAAATAAGTAAGATTAGAGATTTCTGTGATACTTCTATTTTTATCTCAGTCTTGTCTTATTTCATTTCATTAAAGAAGAGTTGTATAATTCTTTTAGATATAAAACAGTTAACTCATTTTATTAGAGAAAGTGACAGTTTTAATATCTTTAATATCTGAATTAACTTTGACTTTGAAACATGATTAAATGCTTCTTTTATATCAATAAAAACTGCAGTTGAGACCAGATTCTCATGCTTTGCTATTTGAATATCATGATCAACTGAGAGAATAGTGTTAATTACAGAACACTGTTTTCTATCTCTCATTTATTCACTGAATAAAAGAGAATCACTTATAGAGCTTATAAAAGATAGTTAAGTAGCTATTATCTTTTCTAAAACCTTTTCTAAGCAGTTCAATAGAGATATTACTCTATATAACTTAGAAATTGAAGTTTTTCTATTAGGTTTTACAAGAATCACTTCAGTGGCTTCTCTTCAGCATTCAGAATGATATTCATTTTTCAAGAGATTGAAAAAGAGCTTAAAATATTCATTCTTTAAGTAGGAATATGTATTTTAAATAATCAAGTGATTAATTGAATCAGGATCTGCAGCAGTTTTAACAGAACTTGAGAAGATAGCTGACTCTAATTCATCTTATGTAAGATCAGGCCATTCTCAGTTCTTTTCATCAATGTAGTTAAGAAGTAATATATTCTCTTTCTCTGAATCTGAATCTGAATCTGGTGAGTTCTGAAAGAGAATTCTTATAAAAGCTTGACATTTTTTCTTAAAAGAGTTTGCTGTATATGATTCATTCTGAAACTCATATTCTAAGGCTGAAAGTTTTGCTACACTTCTTGTTTTAGTATAGTTAAAAGCTTTAAAAACTTTCTTCTCTTATGCTTCTTTAAGAAATTTATTCCAGCAGTCTGTTTTAGCTCTTTTAATATCTGAAAAATATTCATTTCTAACAGCTTTGAACTCTTCATCAGATATTACATCATTCTTTCATCTCTTCTAGTAGTAGCTAATTCTTTTCTTTTAGATAAGATATTCTCATTTTATCAAGATTTTGAATACTCAGAAGATTTTCTCTTTGAAATATTATCTCTAATACTTGTTAGAATAATAGATATAATAAGCTTCACTCTATTCTCAAGCATTTCATTTGAGATATCTTGATCAGAATTTCAATATAGCTCATTCTGTCTTTCAGATTTTAACAGTTTTATACTTTCTTCAACTGCTTTTCAATCAGCTTTTTCAAAGTTATACTGATTAGAGAGAAGAGGATTTTCACTCATTTATTTTTCAATCAGTTCAATATCAAATTGAATAATCTCATGATCTGATTCTGATATCTCATTTGAATTAATAAATCAGTTTACAAGTCTTCTTTTAATTAGATTTTGTGATATGAATATTAGATCTATAATAGATTTCTGTTTCATGTCTTTTCTAAAGAATGTTTGTTGATCAGACTTATTAACTAAATCTATTAAATGCTCAAAGATTCATTCAATCAGATTATCAGCTCTCACTGCTCTCTTGCATTCTGAATTTCATCAGAGATGATGTGCATTGAAATCTCCTGCAATTATAGAGTTTCTTGATGAAGTTATGTTCAGAAATTCTCTATCAATTGTTCAGATATTGTTATTTTTCTTCAATGACTTTTCATTATAGATATTTATGAGCTGTATAGTATCAAACTCATTTTCTTTATCTATAATATCACTCATCAGAATATCAGAGTCAGACATGATATTAAATCTTAGATTAAATTAATATCTTGATCTCTTTCTTTCATAGATTACTACTCTTGACTTTATCTCAGACTTTTGAGATAGAAAGCAGTAGTAGCTTGAATAAGAAATAATGTAATTTTGCTCAGCATTAAAATTCAGTTCCTGAAGTAGTAAAAAATCAACTTTTTATTCAAATGCAATTTGAAGATAAGAATAAATACAATTTGAGTTTCTATTCATATTATTTTGAATAATTGTGATTTTTGAAGAGTTTTTAAACTTTTTTTGTTGTTTTTGTTGTATATTCATACTAAAAGAGAGTAGAGATAGAGTAGAATCTAGTCACTATCATCAGATAGTAGATTATAACTATTTTAAAAAGTAGGAATCTCAACTGCTTGCATTATATCTAGTTTATAATCAGAGTCATTTCTCAATTCTCTAATCTTAACAGAAGTTTGAGAATTCAAATTCTATTTACATTTAGCTGAAGAATTGAAGTTTGAAGATTTAGATAGTTAAGAGTTTCTTCTTTTTAAGCTTGTAGTTGTAAGTCTACTGGCTTGACTCTTCTCTTCAGTTCTAGATTAACTTTGAGCTTCATCTTTTCTTCAGTTCTTTTAAGTTCTAGAAGTAAATATACATTCTTTTAAGCTAGATGTATGTTTTTCTTTGCAATTAGAGCACTTAAGCAGAGTGTGTTGATATATTTCATCTCTTTTTGAGCATGTTTCACATTTATACTCACTAGTTTTATGATCTCTGGCATAGAATGCACATTTTGAGTCTCTAAAATATGAGATTGTAAAGTGTTCATATCTTTGACAGTTTAAACACTGTGTTTGAGCTTTGAGATTCATTCTTGAGTCTTTGTATTCATGAACTCTTATTTTCAAATCTATTACTCTTACTTCAGAGATCTTTGACTGTTTAAGTGTTTTTATATATACTAGAACAGAGGCATTTCTTCTGCTTTGTCTAAACTTAATTGAATTTAGTCATACAGTCTTCTTTCTCAGTTGAATAGAGTTGTATTCTTTCAATTTATTTTTGAGAAGTAGCATTTCTTCTTCACAGTCAAAAATTTCAACTGAAATATCATGAAGAATGAATTTATCTCACTTTTCATCTCTCTCAGATAGAATTGTTATATTTAGTAAGAATTCTACTACTGACTTTCAGAGATTCTTATTCTGAATAAGAAATTCAGCACTGAATTCAGACATTGTAGTTAGAATAATAGAGTTTTCAAAGAATGATGACTCAATTGAAGCTATAACTGATTTTTGAACTTTAATATCAGTTATCAACTGAGAAAAGAACTGCTGATTAATTTTATTTCTGATTCTGAAAATGAGATTTGAGTTTAGCTTGTTTCTTTGCAGAATATTCTGATTTAAGACTTTGAGAATAAGTCTTCTATTTCTGGAGATTTGAAAGTTTTTCTCTTTTTACATTTTCTTTTTCACTTTTCTATGAATAGAGGTATGAGCAGTATTCTTCTCAGTTTTCTTAGAATTTTGAGCAGATTTTGAGATAGCAGGTTTAGAGACAGCAGATTCAGCTGCTTGAGCATATATTTTCTTCTAATTCAAAGAAGAAGAAGAAGTAGGAAAAAAAGAAGAAGAGTAAGATGAAGAGTCAGTGATTGTATAAGGAATTTTCAATGTTTTTTAAACTGTGTTTGAGATTTCAAGTTTGAACTTGATCATCTTCTGTAGTTGTCTAGTCTGAGTATGAAGAATTAACAGAACTTCTTCATTTATCTCACTCAGATACTGCTTTTCAAGAATCTTGCTTACTTTTTCAAGTTTCTGTATTTCAAGAACTTGTTATTTCTCTATTTCTTCTTTCTTTCTTCTCTTCAGAATTTCAATCTCAGGAATAGTATTTGAAAAAGCATCTTTTTTCTCATTAACTGAGTGTATTTT
This sequence comes from Blastomyces gilchristii SLH14081, assembly GCF_000003855.2. Taxonomy (NCBI): domain Eukaryota; kingdom Fungi; phylum Ascomycota; class Eurotiomycetes; order Onygenales; family Ajellomycetaceae; genus Blastomyces; species Blastomyces gilchristii. The sequence continues at coordinate 6,635,343 of NW_003101681.1, read as the reverse complement.
TAAACTCATTATTCTCACTCAATGAAAAGTTGATCAGACTGTTTCAATTGAGATATTTCTAAGTCTGTTTTTAATTGAAAAGTTGATCAGACTGTTTTAAAAGAAGAATAAAAGACTTTTATATATAAAATATCTGATTTTTTTCACACTAGTTCAGTAACTAGGTTAGATTTTTGAAGAGAATCTAATAAACTAAAATTGATTTTTGAGATAAATCAATAAAATCTTTACAATCTCTTTCTTGAGATACAGTGAGAAAGAGTATGATATCAATTGATAATAAATCAGATAATATAACAGTTTTTGAGAGAAAAACTGATAAAAAATAAATCAATTTTTTGCAGAGAAATTGATTAAAACTATTCAATTTTATTCTAAATCATTCAATTCTTCTCACACAACAAGTGTGCAACTCAAATCAGTTAATAAAGAGTGTAAAAAAGAATTAAGTATTAATAAAAGCTCTTCAGTCACTGAAAAAGTAATTCTTACTTAAAAGAATATGAAATTATGATAGAAAACAGCTCTGTTTTTTATTCTTTATAAGAATATTGTATAAAATTCAGAGAAAAACATCTTACTTTTTCAAGAGAAGTAAAAAACTATTTCTAAGATCTTTTTTTTGTATTAACTGCTGTAGAAGAATGAGATAGAAACTGCTATAATATACACTACTGTATACTCTCTATCAAGACTTTCTCTCTTCAGAGTCTTGATATTATAGAGAATATAAGTCTGTTTCTATATAATAATATAAATATTGTCCGGGATGTAGAGAAACTGATTATTTATATCTTAAAATAGAAGACTTTGTCAATGATTATATCAATATAGAGTTAATTCTCAAATTCAATAGAAATCTAGTATTACTGTTCTCAATCTATTACAGAATCTATTGAATATTGAGATATTAAAGCTAGATTTAATATATCTCACTGTACAGGAATCAAAGGCTCAGTCAGATCTTAAGATATACTGATTTTATAGTTATTAATATACTGTTAACTTGTTATCTACTGATTATGTATTGAATACTGTTACTGAGGTATCTTTTTGTATTATTCTGCTGAAAATGAGCCAGATTGAGAGGGGTAGTACAAGGGTGAGACTTGGTGTTGAAGTCTAGATACACTGATAACAGATTGTGAAGATTACACTTCACAAGAGTCTGTTGATTATGTGCTTGATATTATTGCTGAGGTATCTTTTTGTATTTTTCTGCTGAGGATGGGCCAGATTGAGAAGGGCAGTATGAGAATGAGACTTGGTGTTGATGTTTTGAAACATCAAAGGTGGACAGGGTTTTCACGAAGATTGCTTCTCAGATATCTCCACAATTACAGATTGAGGATCTTCCAAAATCAAGAAGATTGGTGCATATGGCTATGTCTCTTCACCTTACAATTTGTATGGCACTTTGGCCCGGGGTTGTGGTGTGGTAGGGGTGAATGGGGGATAATCCCACACAGAAGTTTCGAACAACATCTAGTTCACGTTTGGCTGGATATCTCCACCACCACACGGGGTATGCGGTCGGCGATGGGGTCCAAATGCTCGTATGATTGAGGGCTTTTCGATGGATCTATCGGCGGGTTCTTATTCGAAAAATCGAGCGAGTTCGTGGTGGGGCGGTTGAGTAGTAATCTGTAGATATAGTCTGTTAAAACAGCTATATACTATCTTTTAATAATTTGTTTTATTACAGTCTCTCTTTACTTTATCTTTTTCTTTCAATTCTTTTCTATCTATCTATTTAATGTGCCTATCTTTAAGACTGTGTTCTCTTTTCTTTTCTCATAATATTGTCAAATGATTTCAAAATATCAGAAGATGTTAAAATACTGTAATTTGTAAACAGTTTTTGTATTCTGAGCTGAAATTTTCTGATTTTATATATCTGAAATTGATGAATGTATAATAGTTAACTTTATAGATATAGGAAAAACTCTGAGAACTAAAAGTTCTCAGGTAGATGTCATAGTCTCTGACTGTATATATCTATAATTGAAGAAAATTAATAATAATAATAATTGAAATGAGAAGAGCTGATAATGAAGATAGAAGTAGTACAGACAGAAAGAGCAGAAGTAGTGAGAGTAGAAGTAAGAATTATGAGAACAGAGATAGCAGAAGCAGGAGAATCAGACACAGAGATAAGTATAGAAAATTAAGAGAGAGCAGCAGAGAAAGAAACAGAGAGAATAGAGAAAAACATAAGAGACTCAGTTATATATAACACAGATAATTTCTTCATTATAGTATTCTTCAAATTCTTAATTAATAATTTAATATTAAGATATTCTCTATTATCTGTGAACACAGATCTGTCAATACATGAAGATTCTATATCAATTAAAACAAATATATCAGCATCTGCATTCATATAAAACATGATCAGAAAACATGATCAGAAAACATGATCAGAAAACATAATTAGAAAACACAATCAGATACTCACTAAGAAAAGAAGATTAAGAATATATAAGAAGATAAAGAAAATGTATCATTTATAATAGTATATTCTGATAATTATTAGAAGATAAACAAGTTCTGATCGCATTTCACAATATATTACACTTACTAGACTGACCGTGTGACCGTGTCTGGGACCAGGACCAGAATTTTTGATAGTCTCATTGCCAATTCAACAGATCCCATTACACGGTTCTAACATTAGATAGTAGTCTCATACTGTCTCAGTGAGACTTACTGTCTACTCTTGTCACATTTTCCAAATGAGACCATGATTTCCACTTCTCAATTTAAATTATTTTTATTGCTTTAAATGACTTTAAATCTCATTTGAGCATTACCAAAAAGCGTTACTTTTTAAAAAATTAAAAATAGTCTAAAAAAAACCTTAAAATGTCTAAAAATAGTAACTTTATGTCAAGAATGGGACTAAATGAAACCAAATGAGACCACTTTCTCATTTTTTTCAAGTCATGATTTCATTTTGAGATCTGATATATAGTCACTTTACATGTTTATTTAATGATTAGTCCCAGCGGGATTCACACTAAGAAATGTATGGGATCAGACCAAATGAGACCAAACATGAAATTCATGGTCCCGGCGGCCAGTCTAACACTTACTACTAATGAACTGTCTGATATAAGTACTACAAGAACACTTGTTATAAGAACAGAGAGTTATTATCAGAAACACATACAATGTAATAGATGAACAGATAGATGATATTGAATAGAACAAGAGACAGAAATCTTAGATAAGATAATAATATTCAATAATAATAATAATAAAGAAGATAATTGAAGAATGAAAAAAGTTAGTGAATAAGTAATATAATATAGTGAAAGTTTCTTTGTAAGAATATATAAGAAATACTAGTCAGATCAGAGATAAGCTGTATAGTTATAAATACTAGTAGCATGCTAATCTGCATGAGACTAGAGCTTACATTACAGTCACATAAGTATGACTGAATCTGATAAGAGAGAATATGATTTAGAAGAATATATAATCACTGAATAATAACACAGTCACTTCTAAACATACTTAATGTAAAGAGACTCTAGCAGCCACTAATTAATTTTGATAATATATATAAGAAGTCAGTATATATCTGTAATTATATACTGACTCAAGTAATCTTTGAATTATACTGATACAGATTCTCACTGTAAGAGGCCTACGCCGAATAGATTGATATTATATTGATAGGTCTTATATAACAAAGATAAAAACATTAAAGAAGAAAAGAAAGAGAAAGTGCGAGAATCAGTGATTGAGATGAATATTTATACATGTATGTGATGGCATACGCGGTGGAGCTTCGGGGCGGAAGAATATACGCGTGTTTGTAGCAGCCGAGGATCAGTGATTGAGAATGGCTGAGAATCGGAGCGTACATTACGCGCGTTCGGGAATGGAAGAATCTATGAAGTGTAATGAAATAGTCTATATAATTGATCAGGCGCAGCCCGTCACATTAGTCTCCTTCTTTCAGAAGCAGTTCTCATCAGTCAAGAACTGTTATTTCAGATAACATGAAACTCAGAGTTCAGATCAGTTGATTATAGCTGACTCATTTCACAAGATATTCTTGAAGGATAACATTGTTATGTTGTAATCTAACTACGCGAGTTACACTAAATGAATAGGTTGAGGTGGCACGTGACTAGGGTAGGTGTAGTAATCATCAACACCCTCTCTTGCTACATCATGGCCTATAATAAGCTGCCACTCGGGGCCTCCCTCATTCTCAAATCTTTCAAAAATGCAATAATAATTAATTACATGAATCGGACTCTGATTTCCTCATTAGGAAAGGCGTCTGTATAGCAATAATCATAAAAATCAAGAAATACACACAAAATTCATTGATCTGCTATATCATTATTACCATTCATTTCTTCTTCTCAATTTTCTGAATGCTAACTCTCTTGACAAATTCTTCAAATGCAGGCTTCACCAGTGGCTTGGTGAGCCTGTCAGCTATGTTCACTGTAGAATTAACATGTTTCATCATGATTTTCCCTTTTTCAATCAAATCACAGAGAATATAATATCTAATCTCAATGTAGTGTGATCTTCATGTTAAGAATTCTCTCTTTACTAGATCAATTGCTCTCTTATTGTCAACTCATAGATGTGAGCATATTTTCACTTTTTCATTATTCATTAACTCAGTATCATATAACATATCATTCAATTAGATTATCTCATAAACTGTCTCACTAGCTGTAATATATTCAGCTTCTGTGATTGATTTAGTAATAGATGTCTGTCTCTGTGACTGTCATGAGATTGGTGACCTGTTAATCAATATAACATAGTCAGTAGTCAATTTGTATTAAGAATTCACCCCTGCTCAGTTCAAATCACAGTATGTCACAGAACTCAGACCATCTTCTATCTTCTTCTTGTATAATATGCCATGGTTTTTTGTCTTCTTAACATAATGTAGAACATGCTTCAACGCTGCTCAACATGCTTTGTGTGAATGCAAGTTAAAATGTGAGAGATAGTTGACTGCAAACACCAGATCTGACTAACTGCTTGAGACTAAATACTACAATAATCTCAATTCTTGATGATATCTCATAGCTGTAAAGTCATCATTCAATTCACCATTCTCATCAGGTGAAAATTTCAGTTATATGCCTGTCATCATAGAGGTTTCTGCAGGATTCATCTTATTCATATCAAAATCTTCAAGAATCTTCTCAATATAATAACTCTGTGTAATCACTAGATTGTCATTTCTCTAGCATTTGATCTTCATTTTCAGGTAAGATTTATTCTGTTCAACTTCTTTTGTCTCAAATCTTTTCCTGATTTTCATCAAAATTCACTCAATTTCACTCTCTTCAGATTCTGTGATTCGACAGTCATCAACATGTAGTATCAAGAATAACTTATGAATTGAGTGATAAAGAAATTCACTGTTATAAGATGAGATCTTAAATTCTAGATTCATCAAGTATTCTGTTGCAAGGAAATATCATGTTCTTACTGTCTGTTTCATTCTGTATAAGCTCTGATATACAAGCTCTATCAATTCATCATAATCATACTTGATTTCTGTGAGTAGTTGCATAAATATTATCTCATTCTGAGGCAATACCTCATTTAAAAATGCAGATACATAGTCAATTGATCTGACTTTTTAACCCCTTGCTGTTGATATAGTGAATAAGCTCTGTGATGTAGGTTCAGACATCACTGCTGCATATGACTTATTATAATGAACATCTTGTTATTGTAGAAATCCTCTAATCACTCAACAAGCTCTAAAGTGAATGATTTCATTCTTGTTATTCAATTTCTAATCATACACTCATTTGTCTGTAAGAATGTTCATTTCCAGAGCCTTTTCAATGACAATATATGTCTTCTTTCATTCAAAAGTTTCCACTTCCTTCCTCATTGTCTGGTGTCAATGTTCTCAGTCATGACTTCTTTTAGTCTCTGTCAGTGTGATCAGACAGTCATTAAGAACACTGAGTACAGAATCTTCATTATTCACAGAGTCATTCATATTATTATCAACAAGTTCTGTCTCATCATCTAGTAGATATGTCAGTTCCAGCATGTCATTCATATCATCATCAGCAAGCATCTTTAAAATATCAGGTTTATTTCTTATGAGTCTTCTTAGAAGGCAGTGTTGTCATTTCTTCATAGTGTCAAGAACATTCAATTTCTCTGACAGTTTGACTGCTTCTCTAATAACATTCATCAGTGCTTCTTCTATTGTCAATTCTTCATTAAAAATAACATCTCTTGCAATCTCAAGCTTTCAGATTGCAGGATCTCAGATACAATATTAATACAGTTCTTGATATTCAACTAATTATCATTGCTTACTGTCAGTTCTATTCACAAGCTTATTAATAATCTTCAGATTCTTCTTATACATCTTACATTCTCATCTGCGTATTCAATGAGCAGAAGATTGAACACCTGTTCAAGCTTCAAAAGAGAATAATGAGATTTTCCTCTAGCACCTGTAAATCTTCATTGATGTTGAGAACATGTTGATCATCATGACTGCAGCTTGAATAGCTTCATCTCAAAGTTCTCTTACAAGCCTGCTGTTGAGTAGTAAGCTTCTTGTCTTTTCATCTACAATATGATTGACATGTTCTGCAGGGCTGTTGAACTGTGATATATCAGATATAGTGATCTTATATGTGATCCCTTTTCACTGACAGTAGATCTTTAATTCATCACTTTTAAATTCACCTCTGTCATTCCAGTATAAAGTCCCAATTCAATGTTGAGTAGTAACCTCAATTCTGTCAATAAAGATCATCAAACACGCAGTGATCTCACTCTTTGACATTATAAGAATAATTCATCTGTAGTGTGTGACATCATCTGTAATACTCATTCAATAATTAGCTCTCTCATGAGTAGAAAGATTGGTTTCATCATATAGTGTACAGCCATCATCTGCAAGGTTCATGAAGAATCTCATTGCAGATTTGACAGTTCTTGTCATTAATGTGAATGTTGAACATGTTATTTTTACCTGTACACAGGTCTTGCAGAATGACAAAGCTCTGCCACTCTTGATTCTTATTCTCAGTTATGAATCTGCTGCTAATTTAGTGATATCTGCAGAATTGAGATGATCAAGCTTTTGATACTATTGTAACATTGTGTGTTCAACAATCTTGATATTCTTATTAAACAATGCTAGCAGGAGATCTTTTTTCTCTATAGACTGTAAGATTTTCACAGATTCAAATTCATCATTTGGCATTGTGAATTGAATCAAGTCTTTAGTTATTAATTGTTTTTTCAGAATATAGATGTTCTTATCACTCAATTTAGCAGTAAAACTCAACATCTTGTCAGAAGAGATTAGTAACATTGAATGAGTGTTCTCATAGATCAGTTACTTATATGTATAGCTCTGATGTACAAGCTTTTCAAAACTCATAAGATTCATCTTCAGCTTGGAAATGTAGTGAACATTCTGCAGCAGCAGATTTGCTTCTTAAACTGATATATTTACCTTCTCTATAGCTATTGTGAGAGCTGTTGATCTGTCAGTCATCTTCAATATAACATTAATCTTCTATGATACTATTGATATGAGATTCTTGTAAGGTGTAGCATGAGCACTGAATTCAGAGTTCAGAACTCAGGTATCTTTGCCAGTTTGATCAGTAGAATAGACTGTTTCTGTTATATGAAATACTTACTCAACAACATTATGAACTGACACTGAGCCTGTTTCATCCTTATCCTTATTCTTACTGCAGCTAGTAGAGTGTTTTTCAGGAAATTTCAACCAGTAATCTGTTTGAATGTGACCAATCTTCTGACAATGATAACATGTTTTAGTAGCATTATTACCCTTTCTATCCAGCTTGGTGAAATCTTTGTCCTTGTTCTCAGAGACCTTCTCTTTCTCCTTATCCTTTTTATTCTTTCTGTTGAAATCTTGAGTGTTATTTGCAGAGGTCTTTCTATCAGAGGTGAGAGATTTGCCAGTAGCTGGCAATTGTAGAAGAATATCTCAACACAATTTCATGAAATCATCTTCAAGTGTTCTAGCATTCTCATCCTTCTCTATTGCATTCATTCAATTCTTTATAAAAGATGATCAACCTTTACTAACCTCTGTAAGAAGTCTGTTGAAAAACATGAAATCTTTGACATTATATTTCAATCAGATATAATCAGTCCTGATTGCAATTAAATGTTTGATAAATGTATGATCAGAACTCTTTGATTTTGATGTCATTTCAATCAATTCTTGAAACAGGCGAGTTCTGCAGACAGCAGACCTCTCAGCAAAATTATCCTCTATGACAGATCATAGAGAATAAGCAGATAGTTGAAACTTCTTGAGTATAATAAAGTGAGATTTGACCTGCAGAGTGATTGCAGATCATATATAGTTATATAGCTAGATATTCTGTTCTGATCAAAAATGTTGCATATTCATGCTGGCATTCTCATCAGGATTAATCTACTTATCATTAAGAATGTCATTCATTTCAGATTGCCTTGCTGTGAGCAGAATCTCTTCTTTTCATATAGAATAATTTACAGAGCTAGTGAGTATAACAGGCTTCTTTATAGACCTTACTTAATCTCTGAATTCATTAAAAATCTTTATCAATGCAGATGTTCTACTCTTTCATTGAAGATAGTTTATCAAATCTGCACTGAGCTCTTCATTTTCACTCCTGTCTATCTTCATTTGCTCAACTTCATGCTGAAGTCTTGTAATTTCTAGTCTCATGTGAGTCTTCTCACTCATAGAGCTATTGTCATTCTGATCACTTGAGCCTCTCACATTATCTGACATCTCACTGATACTTTCAACTGAGTCTTTGTATTTGTTGTTGAACTTGTCGGACTGTTCTTTTACAATTGTGTCATTCAGCTCAAACACTCCAGGAGCCGTCTTTCAATTCATTATTGACATTGACAGTGATCTGTGATCTTGTGTTTGCTACTCTGGCATTTTCTCATTTCTCTGTCTTGAAGGCATGTATTCTTTTATTAAGTCAGGTGTCCCCCCGGATCTTAGATTAACCATGGGTTCAATCACTCATAAAAAACATCTAGGCACGCGTAATGATACGTGGAGATGTAGTTGACACATTATTTCACAGCTTTTCATTGTGTAGAGAGCTTCATAATCTCTTGAAGAATAATGTTATTGTATTGTAATCTAACTACGCGAGTTACACTAAATGAATAGGTTGAAGTGGTACATGACTAGAGTAGATGTAGTAATCATCAACAGATATTACTGACTATGACTGTGAGATCTCTTATCAAGAATATTCTCAATCTCTCACTTAAGCTCATTATCTTCTTCTATGATATCTGATAACTGTCAGTTAGAAGTCAGCTGAGAAGAAAATGAATCAGTGATAGTGCAGTGAAGTAAGCTTATATGAAATATATTATAAATCTTTAATAATGTATTAAGATAGTAGTTATAACTATCTAGAACTTCTATCACTTTATATCTAATATAACAGTAATTTAGTGTATGAGATAAATATGTGATTCATATATTTTTAAGATTCAATTATATCAGATCTTCTATCTTATATTATTCAGTGAGATCTCAGTAAATATTAATTTAATTCTCTTAATCTTATTTTATAGTTATTATAAAGATCTCTGCTTAATTATAGATATCTCAGAGCTTTATTACTATATTATCAGTAATCTAAATCAGACTGCAGAGATTCAGTGTGAACTGTATAATCTCTAGAAGATTTAACACTTTCATATAATAACTATGTATAAGAAAGAATAGACTTATATCTATTAAAATAATATCTTATTTATTAATAGTGATCTCTGTATATAGAAGTAGATTATATCAATCATCTTATAAGTGATTACAGAACTTATAGAGATAATTCTTTACAGTCTGAATTATCTGTTCTGATGTATTATCAGTCTCAGAGTGATAGACAGTTAATAAATAGTATATAATCTTAAGAACTTGATAGATTCTTATTCAGAAAGTGCTCATGAATTAGCAGTCTTAATTTAATACTATCAATCTCAGTAACTTATGCATTTAATAGAATGAACTCTATAAGAAGACTTCAGTAACTTATTCAGTATTCATCTTATTATAAGATTTCAATATTATATTCTTACTTAGTTAGTTAATAATAATCAGAATGTTTCTATAACTCTTACTCTTAGATAGATTAATAGTAAAGTTAATTACTATATCTTATTAAATTCTATCAGAGATATTAAGTGATTTCAGTAGACTTTTTCTATAATTCTTTTATAAGATAATAGAAGAATAGTAATTGTGACGGGCTGCGCCCGATCAATCATATAGACTATTTCATTACACTTCACAGATTCCAACCACTTCATTCTCAAACACATACACTCTGATTCTCGGCCATTCTCGATCGCCGATCCTCGGCCGCCACGAACGCGTACGCTCCGATTCTCGGCCATTCTTGATCGCCGATCCTCGGCCGCTATAAACACGTGTATATTCTTCCGCCCCGAAGCTCCACCGTGTACACCACCACATATGTGTATAAATATTCATCTTGATTGCTGATTCTCACACTTTCTCTTTCTTTCCTTCTTTAATGTTTTTATCTTTGTTAAATAAGATCTATTAATATAATACTGATTTATTCAGTATAGGCCTCTTATACTATAAAAATGTTCATTGTCTTCTTATTAGAAAATGATTATTCACACATTATCTTCTCATTAGAAATAATTATTTATCAAGAGATATCTGAATGTGTAATAATATGTAAGAAATAGAGAAACAGTTAAACAGTTAAGCAGACACTGAGTTCTTAGATAATTCTTAGATAGAAGCTTGTTTATCAGTCACTCTGACTCTGTAACAAGATCTTATAAAGAGAATAAGATTTTACAAAGAGAATATCAGTGAAAGAACTGAGAGTTCTGACACTCAGATGTATGAGAGATTCATATAATTACATATCTGATAATCAATATAACTATGTCTAACAATAATATGAAACTCTTAAATATAAGTATAGATATAATATCACAGTGACTCTGAGTAATGTTAAAATTACAACAGTAACAGATAACAGACATGCATGTAACTCAATAACTTCAATATAAAGAGATTTAATAATTAACTCATACAATTTCAACATCTACAGAATTGAGTACAAAAGTGCTGAAAGAATGCTTAGATACTTCTGTATATTTTAATACTTTCAATCTCACTCTCTACTCATCATGAAGAATGAAAATGCTTATGAAACTGAGTGTAGATGAAGATTTCATTGATTTATTAACTAATCAAGATTAATATATCAATGAATAATTGAAGAATCACACAAAACAGAAGTTTCATTCATGAATAAAAGTATGTGAATCAGTGGTGTGAATGTCTGATAATATCATGAAATATCTTGATATTCTGTTTCAAGACACTGCTATGCAACAGAAAGTGTTAGATTAATTACAGAGTATCTGACAGAGAAACACTTCTCTTATAACATTTATTCCTGACTTCAACATTAAGATTCTAGAAGCAGGTGATCAATCTTGAAACAATTGAATGAAGATTAGCATGCTTAAGAAGACATTAACTTTTGAACTCTTACAGACTCTTATAAGTGTAGACAAAGACCAGACTTATGAAGACTTCTGCACACAGCTTCAGACAATGAATGATCATCTTATCAAGCTCAAGAATATACAGAACAGTGATAGAAAATGTTATATCTCAGCAACTCATACACCTATGCTGAGGAATAACAATGATGCAGATGTTATGAATTGAGTAGACTTAAATATGAA
>NW_003101681.1:6581928-6623465 GCF_000003855.2 Blastomyces gilchristii SLH14081 | reverse complement strand
TCTACTGATCATCCAGAATCTTCAATGTTCAGAGTCGTTTCTGAGCGGCTGTGATCGCCTCTGAAGTTTGTGCTGACTGAAGTCAGTATGAAGTATACATCAACTGTCACTGAACAGAACACATTGCTTTCTGTTGATGATCAACCTATATATCTCTATACTTGAGAGAAAGATCAGCATCTTCTTGTTTAAAGAATGAATCAGTGTCTGTCCACATCAATCATGTTACATTAGAGAAAGATTCAGAAGATAACTATGAGAATACCTCAGTGAAACAGAAAAAAGATTAGCTTCTATTCAAATTCACAAACAGAAGCTTGAAGAGATTGAATGACAATGATTTAAAGAGAAGATAACAATGAATGTAATTCTTGTGTCTACTGTGATTGATAATATATATAATATGAAAGCCATGATAGACAGCAGTCTATGTTACTATACAATGATAAAATCTTCAGTTGTAAGATATCATAATCTTCAGTGTATCTCTTTATCAAAATCTCAACTTCTCACAGAATTTGATAATTCAAAAGACATTTGTACCTGTTACATGATGAAGCTAATCATAGATGTGAGAGAACATCAATATGAAGATGTCTATACATATGAAGTTGATAATCTTGATTATAATCTTATATTAGAACTTATCTGACTATCTGAACAAGGCATCTTATTGAATACTTAAAACAGAAGCTTGATATTGCCTAATAATGATAGAATTCATAAAGATGACATTCACAAGACTATTAACCTGACACAGATCTCTGTCAATATCTATGAAATACTCAGAAAAAGAAGTCACTGAAAGAATTACTGATAGCAGAATCATATGTCAATCTATTTCACTAGTCTGACTGATATCAAAAAGACTTTAGAAAAGTTATCCTGTGTTACAATAACAGATTCTCATGTGAAACTCTCTCAATAATATCATGAATATCTAGATGTCTTCTGATAAGATAATATTATGAATATATCTCTCTTATAAGATTCTGAAGTGAATCACAGTATCAAGTTAGAGAAAAAGAATGATAAGAACTCTGAACTGTCATGAGACTCTCTTTATAATATATTCTAAGATGAACTTCTTCTTCTTTGAAAGACACTCAATGATCTGTTGAATAAAGAATTCATATATATTAGCAACTCTTTCACTGCAGCTTCTATTCTCTTTACAAAGAAATCAGATGAAGAACTCTGATTCTATATGAATTACTGAGATCTGAACAGATTGACAAAGAAAGATTAATATCTCTTATCTCTCATCAATGAAACCCTAGCATGAATCAGACAAGCTCAATGATTTATAAAACTAGATGTTATCACTGTGTTTCATAAGATTTGTATTACTGAAGAAGATGAATGACTTATAGCATTCTGAACATATTATAATCTCTTTGAATGAATAGTCACACTCTTTGAACTGACTAATGCTCTCAGTACATTTCAGAAGTATATTAACTGAGCACTCTGAGATTTTCTTAATAAGTTTGTATCTGCTTATCTAGATAACATTCTCATCTTCATCAATGAATTCAGAAAAGAATATCAAGAACATGTGTAAAAGGTTTTTCAATAACTATGAGAAGCAGAACTACTGATAGATATTGATAAGTGTGATTTTAAAGTCAAGAGTATCAAGTATCTGAGTTTTATTATAGAAGCTAATAAGGAAATTTGAATGAATTCTGAGAAAGTCTTTATCATTCTTGAATGAGAAGCTTCATGTACTGTGAAAGATGTATAAAGCTTTATCAGATTTGCTAACTTCTATCAGTGATTTATATGAAACTTCTCAGATATTATGAGATCACTTACAGATCTCACTAAGAAAGACTCAGTATTTCAATAATCAGTAAACACTGAAGCTGCATTTACACAGATGAAGAAGATGTTCATTAATATCTCTCTGCTGATAACATTTGATTCTGATTATGAGACAGTTGTTGAAGCTGATTTCTCTGACTATATAATAGAAGAGATGATATTGCAATATAATGATGAAGATGTTCTATGATTATATATCTTCATGTCTAAGAAACTGAGTCTCACTGAATGCAATTATGAGATCTATGATAAGAAACTTCTTACAATTATATACTATTTAGAAGAATGAGACTCTGAACTCTGAAGTGTCTCTGAATTTGAGATAGTCATAGATTATAAGAATTTTAAATACTTTATAACTATCTATAAACTTACTGAATAACAGATATGATGATCTGAGTTCTTAAGCTGCTTTTATTTTATAATACACTATTATTCTGACAGTCAGAACTCAATGACAGATGCTCTCTTATAATAAGAGCTGAATATATCATCTGATATAACAGATACTCACTGAATGAACTGAGAGCATCAGCTCTTAAATCTGAAGATACTAGTTAATCAAGATGAAACAGCTCACAGCACTATATATACTTCTCTGATTAGAACTGTCACTGATATCTTATCTTATTCTGAATCTATATTAGATGAGCTATGACATACAGCAGCTCAAACTAATAAACTTCTTCAAGTACTCACTAAAGCAGTATGATAAGAAACACCTTGATTTTCTTCAGAATTATGTGTAAGAACTGACATCTCAGAATGTTCAATTGATGATAATAATACTCTATGATTCTGTGAATAATGCTGAGTCTCTCACTCTAAATTCTTACACACTTGAATAATGCAAGAGATGCATGATTCATATATAACTGATTATTCAGACTATGAACAACTGTATAGAATAATCTTCTAAGAGTTCTATTAACCTGAGATATCAAACAGTATCAGATGCTTTATCTGAAACTGTAACTACTATTCTTCTATTATCTCATGAAAAAACTGTAGAAAAGATCTACTGAAATCACTTGATATTTCTGATAGAATCTGATGAGATGTAGTAATTGACTTCACTGTTAATCTATCTAAGAGTAAGAGTTGTAGAAACATTCTGATCATTGTGAATTAATTAAGCAAAGATATAATATTAAAACCTTGTGATAAGATGAATCTCAAACAAGTTACTAAAGCTTTTCTACAGAGCCTGTTCTAGACTGATTATATAATCATGTCTGAGACTAGAATCAGATTTTTTGATAGTCTCATTATCAATTCAACTGATCTCATTACACAGTTTTAACATTAGATAGTAGTTTCATACTGTCTCAGTGAGACTTACTGTCTACTCTTATCACATTTTTCAAATAAGATCATGATTTTCACTTCTCAATTTAAATTATTTTTATTACTTTAAATGACTTTAAATCTTATTTAAGTATTATCAAAAAGCATTACTTTTTACACTTCATCTCAACCGCTTCACCACGAACTCGCTCGATTTTTCGAATAAGAACCCGCCGATAGATCCATCGAAAAGCCCTCGATCATACGAGCATTCTGACCCCATCGCTGACCGCATACCCTGTGTGGTGGTGGAGTTATCCAGCCAAATGTGAACCGGACATTGTTCAAAGCTCCTGTGTGGGATTATCCCCCGTTCTCCCCTACCACACCACAACCCCGGGCCAGAGTGCCATACAAATTGTAAGGTGAAGTGACCTAGTCATATGCATCAATCTTCTCGATTTTGGAAGATCCCCGACCTGTAGGTGTGAAGATATCTGAGAAGCAACCTCCGTGAAAACCCTGTCCATCTTTGATGTTCCAAAACACCAATGCCAAGTCTCACCCTTGTACCGCCCTTCCCAATCTGGTCCATCCCCAGCAGAAAAATACAAAAAGATACCTCAGTGATAATATCAAGCACATAATCAATGAACTTTCTGAAGTGCAATCTCCACAGTCTGCTGTCAGTGTATCTAGACTTCAACACCAAGTCTCACCCCTGTACTACCCCTCTCAATCTGGCTCATTCCCAGCAGAATAATACAAAAAGATACCTTGGCAACAGTATTCAATACATAATCAGTGAATAATGAGTCAACAGCATATCAACAACTATAAAATCAGTATATTTCAAGATCTGACTGAGCCTTTGATCTCTGCACAGTGAGATATATTAAATCTAGTTTTAATATCTCAATATTCAATAGATTCTGCAAGGGATTGAGAACAGCAATACTAGATTTCTATTGAATTTGAGAATTAACTCTATATTGATATAATCATTGACAAAGTCTTCTATTTTAAGATATAAATAACCAGTTTCTCTACATTCTGCTGACAATATTTATATTATTATATAGAAACAGACTTATATTCTCTATAATATCAAGACTCTGAAGAGAGAAAGTCTTGATAGAGAATATACAGTAGTGCATATTTTAGCAGTTTCTATCTCATTCTTCTGCAGCAGTTAATGCAAAAAAAAAGATCTTAGAAATAGTTTTTTACTTCTCTTGAAAAAGTAAGATGTTTTTCTCTGAGTTTTATATAATATTCTTACAAAGAATTAAAAACAGAGTTATTTTCTGTTATAATTTCATATTCTTTTAAGTAAGAATTACTTTTTCAGTGACTGAAGAGCTTTCATTAATACTTAATTCTTTTTTACACTCTTTATTAACTGATTTGAGTTGCACACTTGTTGTGTGAGAAGAATTGAATGATTTAGAATAAAATTAAATAGTTTTAATCAATTTCTCTGCAAAAAATTGATTTATTTTTTATCAGTTTTTCTCTCAAAAACTGTCATATTATCTGATTTATTATCAATTGATATCATACTTTTTCTCACTGTATCTCAAGAAAGAGATTGTAAAGATTTTATTGATTTATCTTAAAAATCAATTTTAGTTTATTAGATTCTCTTCAAAAATCTAATCTAGTTACTGAACTAGTGTGAAAAAAATCAGGTATTTTATATATAAAAGTCTTTTATTCTTCTTTTAAAACAGTCTGATCAACTTTTCAATTGAAAACAGACTTAGAAATATCTCAATTGAAACAGTCTGATCAACTTTTCATTGAGTGAAAACAATGAGTTCAAAAATACACTCAGTTGATGTGAAAAAAGATGCTTTCTCAAATACTATTTCTGAGATTGAAATTCTGAAGAGAAGAAAGAAAGAAGAAATAGAGAAACAACAAGTTCTTGAAATACAGAAACTTGAAAAAGTAAGCAAGATTCTTGAAAAGCAGTGTCTGAGTGAGATGAATGAAGAAGTTCTGTTAATTCTTCATACTTAGACTAGATAACTACAGAAGATGATCAAGTTCAAACTTGGAATCTCAAACACAGTTCAAAAAACCTTGAAAATTCCTAGTACAATCACTGACTCTTTATCTTGCTCTTCTTCTTTCTTTTTTCCTACTTCTTCTTCTTCTTTGAATCAGAAGAAAACATATGCTCAAGCAGCTGAATCTGCTGTCTCTAAACCTGCTGTCTCAAAATCTGCTCAAAATTCTGAGAAAACTGAGAAGAATACTGCTCATGCCTCTATTCATAGAAAAGTGAAAAAGAAAATGTAAAAAGAGAAAAACTTTTAAATCTTCAGAAATAGAAGACTTATTCTCAAAGTCTTAAATCAGAATATTCTGCAAAGAAACAAGTTAAACTCAAATCTCATTTTCAGAATCAGAAATAAAATTAATCAGCAGTTCTTT
Source organism: Blastomyces gilchristii SLH14081 (assembly GCF_000003855.2). Taxonomy (NCBI): domain Eukaryota; kingdom Fungi; phylum Ascomycota; class Eurotiomycetes; order Onygenales; family Ajellomycetaceae; genus Blastomyces; species Blastomyces gilchristii. The sequence continues at coordinate 6,617,909 of NW_003101681.1, read as the reverse complement.
TCTCAGTTGATGACTGATATTGAAGTTCAAAAACCAGTTATAGCTTCAATTGAGTGATCATTCTTTGAAAACTTCATCATTCTGACTACAATATCTGAATTCAGTGCTGAATTTCTTATTCAGAATGAGAATCTCTGAAAGTCAGCAGTAGAATCTTTGCTAAACACAATAATTCTATCTGAAAGAGATGAAAAGTGAGACAAATTCATTCTTTATAATATTTCAGTTGAAATTTTTGACTGTGAAGAAGAAATGCTACTTCTCAAAAATGAATTGAAAGAATACAACTCCATTCAACTGAGAAAGGAGCCTGTATGACTAAATTCAATTGAGTTCAGACAAAGCAGGAGAAATGCCTCTGTTCTAGTATATACAAAAACACTTAAACAGTCAAAGATCTCTGAAGTAAGAGTAGCAGATTTGAAAATGAGAGTTCATGAATACAAAGACTCAAGAATGAATCTCAAAGCTCAAACACAGTGTTCAAACTGTCAAAGATATGGATACTTTGCAATCTCATGTTTTAGAGACTCAAAATGTGCATTCTGTGCCAGAGATTATAAAACTAGTGAGTATAAATGTGAAACATGCTCAAAAAGAGATGAAATTTATCAATATACTCTGCTTAAGTGCTCTAATTGTAAAGAAAAACATACATCTAGCTCAAAAGAATGTATATTTACTTCTAGAACTCAAAAGAACTGGAGAAAAGATGAAGCTCAAAGTCAATCTAAAACTGAAGAGAAGAGTCAAGTCAGTAAACTTACAACTGTAAGCTTAAAAAGAAGAAACTCTTAACTATCTAAGTCTTCAAACTTCAATTCTTCAGCTAAATGTAAATAGAATTTGAATTCTCAAACTTCTGTTAAGATTAGAGAATTGAGAAATGACTCTGATAATAAACTAGATATAATGCAAGCAGTTGAGATTCCTGCTTTTCAGAACAGTTATAATCTACTATCTGATGATAGTGATTAGATTCTACTCTACTCTCTTTTAGTATGAATATACAACAAAAACAACAAAAAAAGTTTAAAAACTCTTTAAAAATCACATTTATTCAAAATAATGTGAATAGAAACTCAAATTGCATTTATTCTTGTCTTCAAATTGTATTTGAATAAAAAGTTGATTTTATACTGCTTCAGAAGCTGAATTTTGATGCTGAGTAAAAATATGTCATTTCTCATTCAAGCTACTACTGCTTTTTATCTCAAAAGTCTGAGATAAAGTCAAGAGTAGTGATCTATGAAAGAAAGAGATCAAGATATTAATTTAATCTAAGATTTAATATCATGTCTGACCCTGATATTCTGATGAGTGATATTATAGATAAAGAAAATGAGTTTGATACTATACAGCTTATAAATATCTATAATGAAAAGTTATTGAAGAAAAATAATAATATCTGAATAATTGATAGAGAATTTCTGAATATAACTTCATCAAGAAACTCTATAATTGCAGGAGATTTCAATGCACATCATCTCTGATAGAATTCAGAATGCAAGAGAGTAGTAAGAGCTGATAATTTGATTGAATGAATCTTTGAGTATTCAATAGATTTGATTAATAAGTCTGATCAACAAACATTCTTTAGAAAAGATATGAAACAGAAATCTATTATAGATCTAACATTTATATCACAAAATCTAATGAAAAGAAGACTTATAAACTGATTTATTGATTTAAATGAGACATTAGAATCAGATCATGAGATTATTCAATTTAATATTGAACTGAGTGAAAAATAAATGAGTGAAAATTCTCTTCTCTCTAATCAGTATAACTTTGAAAAAGCTGATTGAAAAGCAGTTGAAGAAAGTATAAAACTGTTAAAATCTGAAAGATAGAATAAGCTATATTGAAATTCTGAACAAGATATCTCAAATGAAATACTTAAGAATAGAGTGAAGCTTATTACATCTATTATTCTAACAAGTATTAGAGATAATATTTCAAAAAGAAAATCTTCTGAGTATTCAAAACCTTGATAAAATAAGAATATCTTATCTAAAAGAAAAGAATTAGCTACTGCTAGAAGAGATTGAAAGAATGATGTAATATCTGATAAAGAGTTCAAAGCTGTCAGAAATGAATATTTTTCAGATATTAAAAGAGCTAAAACAGACTGCTGAAATAAATTTCTTGAAGAAGAATAAGAAAAGGAAGTTTTTAAAGCTTTTAACTATACTAAAACAAGAAGTGTAGCAAAACTTTCAGCCTTAGAATATAAGTTTCAGAATGAATTATATACAGCAAACTCTTTTGAGAAAAAATGTCAAGCTTTTATAAGAATTCTCTTTCAGAACTCATCAGATTCAGATTCAGATTCAGAGAAAGAGAATATATTACTTCTCAACTACATTGATGAAAATGACTGAGAATGACCTGATCTTACACAAGATGAATTAGAGTCAGCTATCTTCTCAAGTTCTGTTAAAACTGCTACAGGTCCTGATTCAATTAATCACTTAATTATTCAAAATACATATTTCTACTTAAAGAATGAATATTTTGAGCTCTCTTTCAATCTCTTGAAAAATGAATATCATTCTGAATGCTGAAGAGAAGCCACTGAAGTGATTCTTGCAAAACCTAATAGAAAAACTTCAATTTCTAAGTCATATAGAGTAATATCTCTATTGAACTGTCTAGAAAAGGTTTTAGAAAAGATAATAGTTACTTAACTATCTTTTATAAGCTTTATAGATGATTCTCTTTTATTCAGTGAATAAATGAAAGATAGAAAACAGTGTTCTGCAATTGACACTGTTCTCTCAGTTGTTTATAATATTCAAATAGCAAAGCATGAGAGTCTGATCTCAACTGCAGTTTTTATTGATATAAAAGAAGCATTTGATTGTGGTTCGGAAGAACGTACGACCGTCGGATAATACCGCGGCCGCTTCCGAACTACTAGCGTACGCGTATGAGTGTAAAGAGGCTATAGCGGCTGCTAATTAAATTAGCATATGATATTACAATATATAAGAAGCCGGCATACACCTGTAATTGTACACTGGCTTAAGCAACCTTTGAATCACATCTGATAGCTGTCTAAAAATCAGTGAGAAGTGCAGACTTCTCCAGGGCATGATAATTTCATCTATGAAGCAATTCATAGTTATCATGCCAGTGTGGTTCTAGAATGTCTCAAAAAGATAGTGTACAAAGAGTGGTGAGCAGAAGAGCATTCAATTGATACTGCTTCACTTGTTGAGGGAAAACTCCATGCTCAGGTGAATGTCATGTATGCGAACAGATGAGGTGTGAGAAAGGGGATGAGAGCAGTGAACCAGATTCAAAGAAGTCCGCTCCCTACTTAAAAGAAGGATAAAAGAGAGGGGTGTGGCCACTACCAGAGTCGTACAATGATAACAGAAATCATATAATGATATAGTGATAGAATGATATAGCGATATAGTGATATAGTGATATAATGATACAAGTAATATAACAATAGACATCATACAATCAACCAGAAACCATCAAAATGAATACCTCTTCTAGCTGATACAAACAACACTCTTCTCTGCTACCTGAACTGAAAGATATGCAGAACCTCTCAGAGAATTTACTCAAAGCAGTAAGAAAAGCAGCTGAAACTGCTGAACTGGAATTGAAGCTCTGTATGTGTACAAGAATTCTAAACAAGATTAAGGCCTTGTGTATACAGTGACAGACTGAGATGAAAGTCAAATAACAATTGACATTCACTGCAGACCAAGTATTCACTATGAAGAGCTTTATCAACACAATTACCATCATTAATAAGAATAGAGAAAACCAGATCTTAAGTCTGCAGCAGAAGATTGAATATTTACACAGACAGATGACTACATCAAACCTGGAGATTTCATCACAATTGTTCACAATCTCTTCAGAAGTGTACACATCATTGAAGACTGCTGTGCAGAATGAGAATCTGAGCATGAAATATATCAAGTCAGAAGATCTGCTGAAGTTATCAAGCTTTAATAGCAACTGAAAAAATGATGCTACAATCAGCTAACTAAGTCAGATGTAATCACATTATTAGATTGAATATGAACTCACAGACAGACAGTTAATGAAATTTCAACAAGTCTTAAGATCTGCTGTGTTTCTATGTGAAAAAGTGAAGTTATTATGAATAATTGATGAAAAGATGAATCTCACAGACTCAGAGTAATATTCATTTTCATGAACATGAAATGAGTTTTTCAAATGAATCTTACACAACTTTGAGAAAGTGAACACATAAGACAAGTATTATGAACACTTCACTAAGTGTAGATAAGTGAGTAATCTTACATCATACTTCACACACTTCAGCTTATACTATCTCATGTTGAATGAAGAGCTTTCAATATCTTTCTGTTTACAGATCTTCATTCATAATCTTATGCCTGAGTTAAGAGTGAAATGAAAATGTTTAATCTTACAGTCAGGCACAGTGAAGAAAGCATACAATATCCTTATTGTATAAGAACAAGTGAGTCAATTATGACAGAAAATACTACAATCAAGTATGTCTCAGTGAAGAACAGATAATCAGACTTCTATGACACAAGTCACATATCTGAATATAATGAATCTAGATCTGAATATCATCACTAAAGCACTGAATCCTCTAAAAAAGAGATTCTCTGAGTGAAAACCTTGATATTATAAGCATTGAGCTTGCTTCAACTGCAGACACTAAAATCATGATATAAAAGATTACACTCAGTGTACACAGTCAAAAAACTAGCAGAATCAGTGAGCTCAGAGACACTCACTGATATTCTATGAAAAGTCTTTAAAGTGAAAGAGATGCCTGTGTTAGATGACTCTCTGAATTCTGTAAACATCAAGAGAAAGCAGGCTTCTGACTGAGATACAGATGAGAATGAAGTGAACACTCATCTCAATATCTTGAGACCTGAAATGTTAATATATAGAAGACACTTGAATAAGAATTGAGAGATGACTGCAAAAGTGTTAGTGAACACAGAAGCTTCTACACAATATATTAATAATTATATAATTCAAAGATTGAAAGAGATTCACTGAGTGAAGAATTCTCAATACATAAGATTATCTGATAACTGATATTTGATATCACCTATAAGAGTAAGAGTTCCCTTGCACTTCAGAGAATGATCTTACTATATTTAAGCATGAGAGCTGCAGAACATGAAATACAACCTTATTCTCAGACTTGATTAGTTCTAAAGATTCAATCCGCAGATTCAATGACATACATGTCATACTCAGTTGACTGATAGAAAGAAAATGATTTATACAATTCTATCAACTGATATGAGAAGAACATTTCACATTCTCAGTATAGAAGGGTTAAATCTGCTTACACATTAACAAGCAAAGAGAATGATTCACAAGACCTCATCTGAAAGCATTCTGTATGTCATACAGAACCTGAAAGTGGAGAAAACTAAGATAAAGAATATGTAGAAGAACAAGTGTATGAAGAAGCTTCTGAAGAAGTATGAAAAGATCTTTCAAACAGATCTTTCATCAGAATTGTCACTGAAATGAGGATTCATACATGAGATTGACACAGAGGATGCAAAATCAGTTAATCAGAACACATACTCTCTGTCATAAACACATCTCAAAGAACAGAAGTGTCAGATCACTGACCTTCTAGAACATAGTCTTATACAACTCTCATCAAGCATGTGAGGCTTTTCAGTTCTATTTGTGAAAAAGATGAGTGAGAAGTGATGAATATGTATCAATTATTAAGCACTTAATAAGCTTACAATCAAGAATGAATATTCACTGTCACAGATCCAATAACAGTTGAATACAGTCAGAAATGCCTGATATCTATTGAAGATTAATCTTCTCTCAGAATACTGGCAGATCCACATAGATGAACTGTCAGTCTCACAAACTGTGTTTAATATGCAATGAGAGAAGTTCAAATTCCTGGCAATGTCATTCAGTCTGACAAATGCACTCATCATCTTTCAAATGATGATGAATATCATTCTTCATAAACAGAATGAAATCTCATGTCTTGTATATCTCAATGACATTCTAGTCTTTTCAAACTCATATGATAAACATCTGAAGCATCTTGATAAAGTGCTTACAACTCTGACAGAGTATAAGCTCTATATCAAATCAATCAAGTGTGTGTTTGAAATGAAAGAGTTGAAGTTCATAGAACATGTAGTGAGTGATGACTGTATGCACCTCATTCTGAAGAAATTGAATGTTATAGCAAATTAGCTGCAGCTGAGAAATGTACATCATATATAACAGTTTCTTGAGTTAGTCTCATACTACTGCAGGTTCATCAAGAATTTCACATGAATATCTGCATCACTCTCAGATCTCTTAAGAGAAATGAATACAAATCTGTGAAAGAAGAAGTTTTATTCAATTATTTGAAATACTGTGTGTGAAGAGGCTTTTCTCACACTGAGAAAATGTGTAATAACATTCTCAGTACTTATTCAATCAGATTGTAATAAATCTTTCTACATCAAGATAGACACATTTAAATAAGCTATCAGAGATGCTCTTCTACAGATGAGTAAGAATAGCAAGCTGCACTCAGTGATATACAATGGTAGAAAACTATCAGACGCTGAGCTCAATTATTCAGTGTATGAAAAGAAATTGCTAGTGATTAAGCATGTGCTGACATTGTGAAATAGATATATTAATAACAGGTATACAATAATAGTGATCACAGATCATGAAAGCCTTGTCTATCTATAATTAATAATAAAATCTTTCAAACACTTAGCATGTTGAATCTCAGAGTTTCAAGTGTACAATCTTCATATCAAATATTAAAAAGAATTGAATACAGTGATACTGAACACAATCAGTCACAGACCTGATTTCATGAGTGAGAGTTCTGTGAACCAGGTACAAGAAATATTCATGTTAAACATGCTGAGAGAATGCAAGGAATCAGAATGAGTGAATGTTATAATCTCTTACTTAAAGAATAGCAAGGTGTCAGATAACAAGTGTCTCATGAGAGTAGTAGAAGAGATGCTTCTGAACTTCAAGCTGAGGAAATTGAGAAATGAAAATGACATTGTGCTTTACTGTGATCTAGAATACACAGAAGCTCCCTATCTAGAATCTTCATTTAGACATGACTTGATGACTCACATGCACAAGGAATTCAGTCACTTAGAAAGCCCTGAACTCATGAGTGTACTTGAATCAAGAGCATACTGATCAAGTATGGCTGAGAACATTCAGATGTATGCTCATGAGTGCCTGAATTATCAGATTGTGAAAGAATCTAAGAAAGGGTTAGAATGTGAGAAAGCACAACATCAGATAAAGTGTATAATACAACTGTTCAAATAATGAGAGGTGAACCTCATAGACATATTGTCACAAACATCAAATGAAAATTAATGAATAATCACTGCTATTGATTACACTACTGACTGGCCAGTTATGAAAGCAGTTTCAGAGGTGATAGAGAAGGTGATGATGAAGTTTCTACATGATGAGATCTATGTCAACTATGAAATGCTGTGTGAGATTCTAACTGATAATGATGCAAATCTTATAGAAGAAGTAGTAAGGCATTTCATAAGTCAGTTACAGACAAGATATCATAGAACAACATCATATCATCTGCAGATAAACAGGAAGATGAAACACTTAAATGAAATCTTGAGTAACATGCTGATGAAATATCTAGTGAGCAAGTCTATAAGACTATGAGATGAATATCTCAGACAGGTGCTATTAATCACATGAATTTGACAATATGCAGTCTTCAAGTGTTCATCATTCTATCTGTTGTATGGATTGCATCCGCGCATCCCGGAGAATGCTTTGAAAAAGATGAGAGAGAAAGCAGTTGTAGACACAGTAGAAACAGCAGTTGCAGACACAGCAGAAACAGCAGTTACAAATGCAGCAGTAGCAGTTGCAGACACAGCAGTCGTGGATGCAGAACCAAGATTGAAAGAGATCAGCCACACACATATAAAAGCTAACAAGTTACTTCTGAACTGAGCAATTCAATTGAAAAGAATATGAGACTCACTTGTTAAGAAATCAAGTCTCAAGATGAGAATGTGAGTTCTTATATGCAATGAGAGTTCTGAGAAGTTTCAATCTAGATGATTTAAGTTATATAAGATACTCAAATCACATTCTCTGAAAACATACACATTGAAAGAATCAGAGAGACAGATCTTATGCAACTTAATCAATAATTCATAACTTATGAAAGCAAAGATGCAAGACTTGAGTGAATTATGATTATTCACAGCACTATTATCAGTGTTGAAAAAGAAGAGACTTATAATTGAAAAGTCTCATGAAGTAAGAGAAATCATAGACACTTATAAACCAGATGATCTCACTTATTTCAATCTTTTTACAATTATAAGGAAAGAATGAGAAGTAATGAAGAAATCAGACAAATGTCACACTTCAATAAGTGATGAGACTGTAGCTGATTGTATGATAACATATCACAGACAGCAGACATAACACAGTAAAGAGTGATCTCAAAGCAGCAGACTTGCATATGAGTCAGATCACAGAAGAAAAAGAAATTCAGAGTTGAATTCAACTGTTTACACCAGTTCAATCACAGAGATCACAGAGAACAAACTATCTGAAACATTCACAGACACATGAGATCAAGTCATCTTGACCCCTGAGGACACTCAGAGATCAGATAAGGTTAGTTTCAATGAGCTGTTTACTATAGTGGTCTGCCAGCGTGGCCCAGTTGGTAAGACTGGTAACCAAGGCCGCACACATTAGGGGTGCATGGGTTCGAATCCCACCGCTGGCACCTGCCACTTCTTACCCATGAAAGCCCCCATGTAATAGGGGCTGAGCCTAATTAGTAAGGCTTGGTACAGTGTAGAACTCCCTACTGCAAGCCAAGCCACTAGTTAAGTGAGATTCTGCAAACACCCACCAGGGCCGGCATGAGGTGCCAATGTCCCACTATTCTACTGTGCACCCGTCAAGGTTCTAATGATATAGAGTCAAGCCTAATGTAGTGGTTATACACTACTTAAGTGAGTCCCTAACTAGGGCCGTCATCGGAGCCTAGCTCCCCCTCAAATACAGGGAATGATTTTGAAAACCATCCGACTAGCAGGCCTAGACGCGCATCTAGGCCCTAGACAGGGCACTCTGATAGGCTCGAGCCTGCAAGCTCACTGCCAAGCCCTAATACTGGCAGGGAGAACTGCAGTCATCAAGCCTATGATTAGTCCCTAACACAGGGCGAGGCCACGACAGCTGATTGGTAGGCCTATGGGCATCTAATGGGGCTGAGATCAGCAACCGGAAGCTTGGTGTGTACGCCATCAAGTGGGCGGTGGCAGTCACTAACTAACACCCCTGGAAATTAGTGGCTGGCCCGAGAGGACGGACGCGGTGGTCGGTTAATTATAGGGGGTTAAATGTAATTAGCTTAAGGTGCATCCTGCGGGTGGCTAGCGCCCGTAGTCTGGGAGCATTCAAATCATCTCCTATTAAAGCAATGGAAATTGAAGCTTCAATTCCTCCTCCTGCTATTAGATTTGAAAAGGCCTGTATGAACTATGCTCTGAGAGTTATAAAGATGAGCTCAAATCATATAATCAGAGAAAGAGTCTCTTCTTCATTTTCACTAAGTAACTCTGAAAATGAACTGGATTGAAATAGATTTCTTGATTGAAATGAAAATAATTCTTCAAAGAAAATGTCTTCTCAACTGTACAGACTATGCTCTCTGATTAAAAATCAATTTTCTTCTTTAAATGTTGAAAAAGTTGATTATGAGAAGTTATCTCTCTGGAGAGAAAAGCTTGAATCTCTTATAGATTTACAAATAAATGAACTATCAAAAGAGAAAGAATATGAACAGCATTCAAAGAGGATTTCTACAATCAATATAAAAGATTCTATTCTGATTTATTCAGATGACTCAAAAAATGAGAACTTGAATAGATTAGACACAGACATTGCTTATACTGAAGATAATATCAATTTTATCTCAGATTTCTGAAATATAGGCTCTGAATGTGAAGTCTTTGATACTGAACTATTTGTAATAGTGAAAGCTTTCAAACTCATTGAAATAAAATCTCATAGAAGAGGAAATTGTTTGAAAGAGATATGAATATTCTCTGATAGTCAAGCTGCTTTAAAAAGACTTAGAAATAGTCAGATTCATAATGATCAAATGAATCTTGAACTGATCTTAAACTCTGTTTTGAAAATTCAAAAGAGAAGAATATCAAAGCTGATTATTCATCTGCACTGAGTTCCTGCTTATATGAATATTCATGGCAATGAATTGGCTGATTCAGCTGCAAAAAAGAGTGCAGAATTAGACAGATCTATTCAAAAAATTATGTTCTGATCTTTTATAAAGAGAAAAATAAAAGAATCTTGTTTACACAAGTGAAATGAAAGCTGGCAGAAATAAAAGAAGAGTATACATTATTCAAGATTTGAAACAAAGCTCAAGTGAAAATCTTGTTCAATTAAATGTAAAAAGATAATATTCTCATCTATAATACAGCTGAAACTAGGACATGACTATTTCAAATCTTATATACAAAGATTTGATGATAGATTTAAATCAATAGAATGCTCATTCTGTAATACAAATGAGAATTCTGAGTATATTGTAATACACTGTGCATTATACAATAGTCTCAGAGTCAGATTGAAAGAGAAGTATGATCTAAATCAATTAAATATGAGATTCTTATTCTCAACTGAGACAGGAATTAAATACTTAATAGACTTTCTATCAGAAACTCAAGCAGCTACAAGAAAATGACTAAATTCAGAATTATCTGAATATGAAGAGGAGGAAATCAACCAGATATAGTCTGTTAAAACAGCTATATACTATCTTTTAATAATTTGTTTTGTTACAGTCTTTCTTTATTTTATCTTTTTCTTTCAATTTCTTTCTGTCTATCTATTTAATGTGTCTATCTTTAAGACTGTGTTCTCTTTTCCTTTGTCATGATATTATCAAATGATTTCAAAGTATGAGATGATGTTAAAACACTGCAATTTGTAAACAGTTTTTGTATTCTGGGCTGAAATTTTCTGATTTTGCATATCTGAAATTGATAAATGTATAATAGTTGACTCTATAGATATAGGAAAAACCCTGAGAACTAAAGGTTCTCAGGTAGATGTCATAGTCTCTGACTGTATACATCTATAATTGAAGAATAATAATAATAATAACTATAGTGGTCTGAGTGAGTGAAGAGAGACAGTATAATGTATGAGACAGAATTACAAAGATGAAAGCTGCTGAACCTAGTCACTGAACACTGTATTATATAGAGGTTGTGTAAGAGTAGTGACTAGCAGATAAAGAAAAAGCATAAGAAAAGAAAGAAATAATAGATTGATCATCAACTGTAAGAGTCAGTTATAAAAGACAAATGTTATCATACACATCTCATTCATTTTCATACATCACATGTTTAATCTATTTCCAATATCATGCCACCTGAAAAACACCAAAAACAAAGGAAATCTCAAAACTTGAGATTCATGAGGAATTCAAGAGCTGCAAGCTGCTCTTGCAATAATATCATGCATGTCTCTGATTTCTCTACCACTCTGCATATGACATTAATGTCATTTATCACAAGATTGGCTGAAATGCCAATATAGGAATGCACACGTGTACACATAGAGAAATTGAAGAAGAGTGCAGAACTCACAGAATCAGAAGCCAGAGCAGAAGAGATGAAGATGAAAGAAACAGAAGAAGAAGAAGATGCAGAACTGAATAAATAACAGCAGAAGTCATTCAGAACTGAACACTTATAACTCAGTGTGTGCACAATCTTCCCTGCAGAGAAGGGAGAGAAAGTAATGAGAGAAGCTTGAAGATGAGAGAAAGTAGTCTCTGTGATGTTATCATCTTCAATTAGAATGGCCTCTGATATCAGAGCAACTAAGAACTATTGATAGTATACAAAAATCAAAAAATCAGAGATGAAAACAGTTACTGAATAAACACTCACTGACCTTAGAGTTGTACATGTAATTACAACACACATGAGGCTTCTCAGGAAGAGAGAGAGAGACATGAGAGAATGCAGGAAGCAGAACACAGCATGTAAACAGCTCATTTCCATAACAATATCTCAGACAAGGTGTACAAGCCTCATGCCCGCGGGTGTAAAAGAGAATGACATTCATGTTCCTGTTTCTGAAAACATAAATATTCTTCACCTGCATTATGAAGTTGAATAACAAATGCCAGAGAATAGGTCAATACAGATTAATCATGCTGAAGATATTCATCAGAGCAGATGTACCTGTAATATTGAATTTAATAATTATGAAAAGTTTCTTAGTATCTGTGAACATTACAACTTTGTACACAGTAAAACTCATAACAATTTTCTCTAAGAACAGAAAAATCAGTATCAGAAAGAAAAGATAAAAAGAAAAAGACTTATAATCTTAATACTGTTGAGAAGAGAGATGATTCTCTGATATAAATGAACAATTCTCTTATCACAAATATTTAAAACAAATATAATAATCAGCATTTATAATCAAGCTTCAGATAGTCATGTTATACATCATCTTTGTATAATAAATCATTCTAGAGGTTGATAAGAAGAGCAGAAGTATACACACTGAGAAACATAGTTCACTGAGTCTATGCAACATCTTCTTGAAATGAGAAGAGCTAGTAAGAAAGGCAGAGACAGTAAAACCAGAAGTAGTGAAAGTAGAGATCACAGGAACAGAGATAGCAGGAGCAGAGAAATCAGACACAGAGATAAGTGTAGAAGATTGAGAGAGAGCAGCAGAGAAAGAAGTAGCAGAAGAGACAGAGAGAGACACTGAAGACTCAGTTATATATAACATGAGTAATTTCTTCATTATTGTGTTCTTCAAGTTCTTGATCAATGATTCAACACTGAGTTTACTATTATCAGTGAATATGAATCTGTCAACATATAATGATTCTACATAAATAAAAACAAACATATCAGCATCTGTGTTCATGTAAAATCATGTCAGAAAACACAATCAGAAACTCACTGAGAAGAGAAAACAGTTGAGAGTGTATAAGAAGATGAAGAAGATGTGTTATCATTCATAATAATATGTTATTCTGATAATTATTAGAAGATAAACAAGTTCTGATCATGTTTCACAACATGTTACACTTACTGCTAATGAACTGTCTAGTATGAGTACTATGATAATGCTTGTTATGAGAATGAAAGATCATTGCCAGAAATGTATATAATATAATAGATGAACAGATAGAAAGAGTTGAACAGAAGAAGGAATAGAAATCTTGAATAATGATGACATTCAATGATGATGAAATAAAGAAGATGATTGAAGAATGAGAAAAGTTAGTGAATAAGTAGTGTAATATAGTGAAAGTTTCTTTGTGAGAGCATACACAGAATGCTAGTCAAATCAGGAATAGATCACACAATTGTAAAACACTAGTGACGAGCTAATCCGCATGAAGCTAGGATGTATGACATGGTCATGTGAGTGTGATCAAATCTGGTGAGAGAGGATGTGATTCAGAAGAATGTACAACTGTCGGATTGTGGTTCGGAAGAACGTACGACCGTCGGATAATAACGCGGCCGCTTCCGAACTACTAGCGTACGCGTACAAATGTAAAGGGGGGCCCTAGCGGCCACTAATTAATTTAGTGTATGAGATTCAATATATAAGAGGCCGGCGTACGCCTGTAATCATACACTGGCTTAAGCAACCTTTGAATCACATCTGATAGCATGTCTAAAAACTGGTGAGAAGTACAGGCTTCTCCAGAATGTGATAATTCTGTCTATGAAGCAATTCATAGTTATCATGTCAGTGTGGTTCTAGAACATCTCAAAAGATAGTATATAAAGAGTGATGAGTGAAAGAGCATCTGATTGATACTACTTCACTTGTTGAGAGAAAACTCCATGCCCAGATAAATGTCATGTATGTAAACAGATAAGGTGTGAGAAAAGAGATAAGAGCAGTGAATCAGATTTAAAGAAGACTGCTCTCCACTCAAAGAGATAAAAAGAAGAGGTGATCACCACTGAAGTTGTACAATGATAACAGAGTGATATAGTGATATAATGATATAGTGATATAACAATACAGTGATAACAATAGACATTATATAATTAACAAGAAATCACTGAAATGAATATCTTCTCTAGCTGATACAAACAACATTCTTCTCTGCTACATGAACTGAAAGATATGCAGAACCTCTCAGAGAGTTTACTTGAAGTAGTAAGAAAAGTGACTGAGACTGCTGAACTGGAATCAAAGCTTTATATATATATAAGAATTCTAAACAAGATTGAGACCTTGCATACACAGTGGCAGACTGAGATGAAAGTCAAACAACAATTGACATTCACTGCAGATCAAGCATTCACTATAAAGAGCTTCACTGACATAATCATCATTATCAATAAGAATAGAGAAAATCAGATCTTAGACCTGTAGTGAGAGATTAAATGTTTACACAGACAGATGACTATACTAAATCTGAAGATCTTATCATGATTGTTCACAATCTCTTTAGAAGTATACACATCATCAGAGATTACTGTGCAGAATAAGAATCTGAGCATGAGATATATTAAGTCAGAAGATCTGTCAGAGTTATTAAGCTTCAATAGTAATTGAAAAAATGATGCTGTAATCAGCTGACTAAGTCAGATACAATTATATTATCAGATTGAATGTGAACTCACAGACAGACAGTTAACAGAATTTCAACAAGTCTTAAGATCTGTCACATTTCTACACAGAAAAGCAAAGTTATTATGAATAACTGATGAAAAGATAAATCTCACAGACTCAGAATAATATTCATTTTCATAAACATGAAATGAGTTTTTCAAATGAATCTTGTATAACTTTGAGAAAGTGAATATATGAGATAAGTGTTATAAACACTTCACTGAGTGTAGATAAGTGAGTGATCTTACATTATACTTCACACACTTCAGCTTATACTATCTTATATTGAATGAAGAGCTTTCAACATCTTTCTGTTTACAGATCTTCATTCATGATCTTATATCTGAGTTGAGAGTAGAATGAAAATGCTTAACCTCACAGCTAGGCACAGTGAAGAAAGCATATAATATTCTCATTATACAGAAATAAGTAAGTCAATTATAACAGAAAATACTGCAATTAAGTATGTCTCAGCAGAGAACAGATAATCAGACTTCTATGATACAAGTCATATATCTGAATATAATGAATCTAGATCTGAATGTCATTGCTAAAGCACTGAATCCTCTGAAAAAGAAATTCCCTGAGTGAAAACCTTAATATTATAAACATTGAGCTTGCTTCAACTGCAGACATCAAAATCATGATACAAAAGATTGCACTCAGTGTGCACAGTTAAGAGAAGTAAGAGAGTCAAAAAACTAGCAGAATCAGTGAGCTCAGAGACACTCACTGATATTCTATGAAAAGTCTTTAAAGTGAAAGAGATGTCTGTGTTAGATAACTCTCTGAATTCTGTGAATGCAAAGAAGAAGCAGACTTCTGAATGAGATGTGAGTGAGAATGATGAAGTAAACACTCATCTCAATGTCTTAAGACCTGAAATGTTAATGTATAGAGAGCACTTGAATAAGAATTGAGAGATGACTGTAAAAGTGTTAGCAGATACAGAAGCTTCTACATAATATATTAATAATTATATAATCTGAAGATTGAAAGAGATTCACTGAGTGAAGAATTTCTGATGTATAAGATTATCTGATAACTGATATCTGATATCACCTGCAAAAGTAAGAGTTCTCTTGCACTTCAGAGAATGATCTTGCTATATTTGAGTGTGAGAGCTGTAGAACATGAAATACAACCTTATTCTTGAACTTGATTGATTTTAAAGGTTCAATCTGCAGATTCAATGACATACATGCTATATGCAGTTGATCAATAGAAAGAAAATAGTTTATACAATTCTATTAACTGATATGAGAAGAACATTTCACATCTCTGATATAGAAGGGTTAAATCTGCTTATATATTAACAAGTAAAGAGAATAATTCACAAGACCTCATTCAAAAGCATTCTGTATATCATACAGAACCTGGAAGTGAAGAAAACCAAGATAAAGAATATGCAGAAGGACAAGTGTATAAAGAAGCTTCTGAAGAAGCATGAGAAGGTCTTTTAAACAGATCTTTCATCAGAATTGCTGCTGGAATGAGAATTCATACATGAGATTGACATAAGAGATGTAAAACCAGTCAACCAGAATATGTACTCTCTGTCACAAATACACCTCAAAGAACAGAAGTATCAGATCACAGACCTTCTAGAATGTAGTCTTATATGACTCTCATTAAGCATGTGAGACTTTCCAGTTCTATTCATGAAAAAGGTGAGTGAAGAGTGACAGATGTGTATTAATTATCAAGCACTCAATAAGCTTATGATCAAGAATGAATATTCACTGTCACAGATTCAACAACAGTTGAATACAGTTGAAAATGCTCAATATCTATTAAAGATTAATCTTCTCTCAGAATACTGACAGATCTGTGTAGATGAACTGTCAGTTCTGTAAATCATATTTAATATGCAATGAGAGAAGTTTGAATTTCTAGCAATGTCATTCAGTCTGATAAATGTGTCTATCATCTTTTAAATGATGATGAATACAATTCTTCATAAACAGAATGAAACCTCATATCTCATATATCTCAATGACATTCTAGTCTTTTCAAACTCATATGATAAACATCTGAAGTATCTTGATAAAGTGCTTACAACTCTGACAGAGTATAAGCTCTACATCAAATCAATCAAGTATATGTTTGAAATGAAAGAGTTGAAGTTCATAGAACATGTAGTGAGTGATGACTGTATACACCTTATCTCAGAGAAATTGAATGTTATAGTGAATTGATCACAGCTGAGAAATGTACATCATGTACAACAGTTTCTTGAGTTGATCTCATACTATCACAGATTTATCAAGAATTTTGCATGAATATCTGCATCACTCTCAGATCTCTTAAGAGAAATAGATACAAATCTGCAAAAGAAGAAGTTTCATTCAATTATCTAGAATACTGTGTATAAAGAGGCTTTTCTCACACTGAGAAAATATATAATAATATTCTCAGTACTTATTCAATCAGATTATGATAAACCTTTCTACATTGAGACAGATGCATTTAAATGAGCTATTGAAGACACTCTTCTACAGATGAGCAAGAACAGCAAGCTGCACTCAGTGATATATAATAGTAGAAAACTATCAGACACTGAGCTCAATTACTCAGTGCATGAAAAGGAATTGCTAGTGATTAAGCACACACTGATATTATGAGATAGATATATCAACAACAGATATACAACAACAGTGATCACAGATTACAAAAGCCTCATCTATCTATAATTAATAATAAAACCTTTCAAACACTTAGCACATTGAATCTCAGAGTTTCAAGCATACAATCTTCATATCAAATACTGAAAGAAATCAGATGCAGTGATGTCTGACATAATCAGTTACAGATCTGATTTCATAGATAAGAGTTGTGCAAACCAGGCACAAGAGACATTCATATTAAACATGCTGAGAGAATGCAAGGAATCAGAATGAGTGAACACTATGATCTCTCACTTGAAGAATGGCAAGATGTCAGACAACAAGTATCTCATGAAAGTAGTAGAAGAGATGCTTTCAAACTTCAAGCTGAAGAAATTGAAAAATGACATTGTGCTTTACTGTGATCTAGAATACACAGAAGCTCTCTATCTAGAATCTTCATTTCAACATGACTTAATAGCTCACATGCACAAAGAATTCAGTCACTTAGAAAGTTCTGAACTCATGAGCATACTCAAATCAAGAGTATACTGATCAAGCATGACTGAGAACATTCAGATATACACTCATGAGTGCCTGAATTACCAGGTTGTGAAAGAATCTAAGAAAGGATTAGAACATGAGAAAGTGTAATATCAGATGAAGTGTATGATACAATTATTTAAACAATGAGAGATGAACCTCATAGACATATTACTGTAAATGTTAAATGAAAATTGATGAATAATCACTGCTATTGATTATGCTACTGACTGACCAGTTATAAAAGCAGTTTCAGAGATGATAGAGAAGATAGTGACAAAGTTTCTATATGATGAGATCTATATCAACTATGAAATATCACATGAGATTCTAACTGATAACAGTGTGAATCTCATAGAAGAAGCAGTGAGGCATTTCATGAGCCAGTTACAGACAAGACATTGTAGAACAACATCATATCACTCATGAATGAACAGGAAGGTGAAATACTTGAATAGAATCTTAGACAACATGCTGATGAAATATCTAGTGAGCAAGTCTATAAGATTATGAGATGAATATCTCAGACAGGTGCTATTAGTCATGCAGATTTGACAGCATGCAGTCTTCAAGTGTTCATCATTCTACCTGTTGTATGAATTGCATCCGCGCATTCCAGAGAATGCTTTGAAAAAGGTGAGAAAGGAAGCAGTTGCGGATGCAGCAGAAACAGCAGTTACAGATGCAGCAGAAACAGCAGTTATAAATGCAGCAGTAGCAGTTGCAGACACAACAGTCACAGACACAGAACTAAGATTGAAAGAGATCAGTCACACACATGTAAAAGCTAACAAGTTACTTCTGAATCAAGCAATTCAATCAAAAAGAATACAAGACTCACTTGTTAAGAAATTGAGTCTTAAGATGAGAATATGAGTTCTCATACACAATGAGAGTTCTGAGAAGTTCCAACCTAGGTGATTTGAGTCATATAAGATACTCAAATCACATTCTCTGAAAATGTATGCATTGAAAGAATCAGAGGGATGAATCTTACACAACTTAATTAATAATTTATAACTTATGAAAGCAAAAATGCAAGACTCAAGTAGATTATAATCATTCACAGCACTATTATCAATGTTAAAAAAGAAAAGACTTACAATTGAAAAGTCTCATAAAGTAAGAGAAATTATAGACACTTACAAACCAGATAATCTCACTTATTTCAATCTTTTCACAATTATAAGGAAAGAATGAGAAGTAATGAAGAAATCAGATGAACATCATACTTCAATAAGTGATGAGACTGTAGTCAGTTATATGATAACACACTGCAGACAGCAGATGCAACACAGTAAAGAGCAGTCTCAGAGTGACAGACTTGCACATGAGTCAGATTACAGAAGAAAAAGAAATTCAGAGTTGAATTTAACTGTTTATATCAGTTTAATTATAAAGATCACAGAGAACAAACTATCTGAAACATTTACAGATATATGAGATCAAGTCATCTCAATCTCTGAAGACACTCAGAGATCAGATGAGATTAGTTTTAATGAGCTGTTCACTGTAGTAATCTGAGCAGGTGAAGAGAGACAGTATAATGTATAAGACAGAATTATAAAAAGTTGAAAGCTGCTGAATCTAGTCACTGAACACTGTATTATATAGAGGTCATGTAAGAGTAGTAACTAGCAGATAAAGAAAAAGTGTAAGAAAAGAGATAATAAATTAATTATCAATCATAAGAATCAGCTGTAAAAGATAAATGTTATCATACATATCTCATTTATTTTCATACACTATATATTCAATCTATTTCCAACATCATATCACTCAAAAAACATCAAAAACAAAGGAAATCTCAAAACTTGAGATCTGTAAGAAATTCAAGAGCTGTAAGTCACTCTCATAATAATATTATACATATCTTCAATTTCTCTATCACTCTGTGTACAACATTAATATCATTTATTACAAGATTGACTGAAATACTAATATAGAAATGCATATGTGTATGTATAGAGAAATTGAAGAAGAGCACAGAACCTGCAGAATCAGAAGCCAGAGTAGAGAAAATAGAGATAGAAGAAACAGAAGAAGAAGAAGACACAGAATCAGATAAATAACAGAAGTCACTCAGAGCTGAATACTTATAATCTGATGTGTGCATGACCTTTCTCACAGAAAAGAGAGAAGAAGTGATGAAAGAAGCTTAAGAGTGAGAGAGAGTAGTCTCAGTGATATTATCATCTTCAATTAAAATGATCTCTGATATCAGAGTAACTAAGAACTATTATTAGCATACAAAATTATAAAAACAGAGATAATAATTACTGAATAAACACTCACTGATCTTAGAATTGTATGTATAATTACAACACACACAAGGCTTCTCAGAAAGAGAGAGAAAGACACAGAGAAATACAGAAAGCAGAATACAGTGTATGAACAGCTCATTTTTATAATGACATCTCAGACAAGATGTATGAGTCTTATACTTATAAGTGTAAAAGAGTATAATATCTGTATTTCTGTTTCTGAAAACACAGATATCTTTTACCTGTATTATGAAGTCAGATAATAGATATCAGAGAATAGACTGATATAAATCTATTATCTCAAAGAAATTCATCAGAGTAGATATCTCTGTAATATTGAACTTTATAATTGTAAAAAGTTTCTTGATATCTGTGAATGTTATAACTTCATACATAGTAAAACTTATAACAATTTTTCCTAAGAACAGAAAAATCAGTATTAGAAAGAAAAAGATGAAAAAAGAAAAAAACTTACAATTTCAACACTGTTAAGAGAGAAGATGATTCTCTGAAATAAATGAACAATTATCTCATTATAAATATTTAAAATAAATGTAATAATCAGTGTCTGTGACTGAACTTTAGATAGTTATATTATACATCATCTTCATGTAATAAATCATTCTAGAGATTGATAAGAAAGACAGAAGTGTACACACTGAGAAATATGATTCACTGAGTCTATACAATATCTTCTTGAAATGAGAAGAGCTAGTAAGAAAGACAGAGACAGTAAAACCAGAAGTAGCAGAAGTAGAAGTCACAGAAACAGAGGTAGTAAGAGCAGGAGAATCAGACATAGAGATAAGTATAGAAGATTGAGAGAAAGCAGCAGAAGAAGAAGCAGTAGAAGAGACAGAAGAGAACACTGAAGACTCAGCTACATATAATACAGATAATTTCTTCATTATCACATTCTTCAAGTTCTCAATCAAGAATACAATATCAGGTTCACTATCATTGATGAACACAGATCTGTCAATGTATGAAGATTCTACATAAATAAAAACAAATATATCAGCATCTGTATTCATGCAAAATTGTGCTAGAAAACACAATCAGAAACCTGCTGAGAAGAGAAGTGATTGAGAGTGTATAAGAAGATGAAGAAGATGTGTCATTCATAATAGTATGTTCTGATAATTATTAGAAGATAAACAAGTTCTGATCATGTTTCACAACACATTACACTTACTGCTAACAAACTGCCTGGTATGAGCACTACAATGACACTTGTTATGAGAATGAGAGATCATTGTCAGAAACATGTATAATGTAATAGATGAACAGATGAAAAGAGTTGAACAGAAGAAGGGATAGAAATCTTGAATGAGATAGTGATGTTTGATAATGATGATGATGAAGAAGATGATTGAAGGATGAGAAAAGTTAGTGAATGAGTGATGTAATATAGTGAAAGTTTCTTTGTGAGAATGTACACAGAACACTAGCTGAATCAGGGATAGGCCACACGATCATGAAACGCTAGTGGCGAGCTAATCCACATGAAGCTAGGGTGTACAACATGGTCACGTGAGCGTGACTGAATCTGGTGGGGGAGGATGTGGTTCAGAAGAATATATGACTGTCGGATAATAATGCGGCTGCTTCCGAACTACTAGTGTACGCGTATGAATGTAAAGGGGGGCCCTAGCGGCCACTAATTAATTTAGCGTACGAGATTCAATATATAAGAGGCCGGCGTACGCCTGTAATCGTACGCTGGCTTAAGCAACCTTTGAATCACAGGATAATACTGCGGCCGCTTCCGAACTACTAGTGTACGCGTACAAGTGTAAAGGGGCCATAGCAGCCGCTAATTAAATTAGTGTATGATATTACAATATATAAGAAGCCGGCGTACGCCTGTAATCATACGCTGGCTTAAGCAACCTTTGAATCACATAATCATGTTTCAAAGTCAAAGTTAATTCAGATATTGAAGATGTTAAAACTGTCACTTTCTCTAATAAAATGAGTTAACTGTTTTATATCTAAAAGAATTATACAACTCTTCTTTGATAAAATGAAATAAGACAAGACTGAGATAAAAATAGAAGTATCACAGAGATCTTCAATCTTACTCATTTTATTTGCAATATACACTGCATATCTATTCAAAAATAGAAATATGAGAATAGTGTGATCTCTGAGTTATGTGAATGATATTGATTTAGTCTACAGCTTAAAAACTATTAAAGAGAATTTGAAAGTAATTGAAGAAGCTGCAAAGAAAATCTTTATTAGAGCAGATATTAATCAAATTTAATTTGATATGAATAAAACTGAGTTAATTCATTTCTTGTCTAGATTTAATGAGAAAGAACTATCTCTAACTCTTTTAAATAGAGAGATTAAACTCAGTATAAATGTCAAATGATTAGAAGTATGGTTAAACTCCAAGTTGATTTTTAAATATCATATTCAATAAAGAACTGTCAAGGCAGAAAGACTATTAAACAACATAATCAGACTATTAAATACAGAGAGAGGTCTATTCTTTCAGACTATGAGACAGTTATATATAGCCTGTATTATATCAGTAGCTGTGGCGGGCTGCGCCCGATCAATTATATAGACTATTCCATTACACTCCATAGATTCTTCCATTCCCGATCGCCGATCCGCGGCCGCTACGAACGCGTACACTCCGATTCTTGGCCATTCCCAATCACTGATCCGCGGCCGCTATGAACGCGCGTAGTGTATGCTTTGATTCTCAGCCATTCTCAATCACCAATTCTCAGCTGCTATGAATGCGTGTATATTCTTCTGCTCTGAAGCTCCACCACATACACTACCACATATGTGTATAAATATCCACCTTGATCACTGATTCTCACACTTTCTCTTTCTTTTCTTTTCTTTTCTTCTCTAATGTTTTTATCTTTGTTATATAAGACCTATCTATTATACCAATCTATTCGGCGTAGGCCTCTTACATTATAAAAACATTCATTGTCTTCTTATTAGAAACAATTATTTACTGAGAGATATCTGAATGTGTAATGATGTGTAAGAAATAGAGAAACAGTCACACAGTTAAGTGAACACTGAGTTCTCAGATAGAAGCTTGCTCATCAGTCACTCTAGCCCTGCAACAAGATCTTACAAAGAGAATAAGATTTTATAAAAGAATGTCAGTGAAAGATCTGAGAGTTCTAACACTCAGATATATAAGAATATGATTACATCTCTTCAGATTTCACAGATATCATACATCTGACAATCAATATAATCATATCTAATGATAATATGAAACTCTTAAACATGAGCATAGACACAGTGCTACAGTGACTCTGAGTAATGTTGAAACTATAATAATAACAAATAGCTAATATGCATGTAACTTAATAACATCAATATGAAGAGATTCAATGATTATCATAATAAGAAACTCATGCAATTTCAGTATCTACAGAACTGAATACAAAAGTGCTGAAGAAATGCTTAGATGCTCTTATATATTTTAATACTTCTGATCTCACTCTCTATTCATCATGAAGAATGGAAATGCTCATGAAACTGAGTGTAGATGAAGATTTCATCAGTTTGTTAATCAATCAAGATTGATATATCAATGAATAATTGAAGAATTGTGTGAAACAGAAGTTTTATTTATGAATAAAAGCATGTGAATCAGTATTATAAATATCTGATAATATCATGAAATATCTTGATGTTCTGTTCTGAGACACTGCCATGCAACAGAAAGTATTAGATTGGTTACAGAGTACTCAGCAGAGAAACACTTCTTTTACAATATTCATCTCTGACTTCAATATCAAGATTCTAGAAGCAGGTGATCAGTCTTGAGAGAATTGAATGAAGATTAGCATACTCAAGAAGACACTGACTTTCAAACTCTTACAGGCCCTTGTAAGCACAGATGAAGACTCAACTTATAAAGGCTTCTGCACACAGCTTCAGACAATGGATGACTGTCTTATCAAGCTTAAGAATATACAGAACAGTGGCAGAAGATGTTATATCTCAGTGACTCATACACTCACACTGAAGAACAATGATACAGATGTCATGAACTGAATAGATTCAAATGCCTATACATAAGCAAGAGTTTTCACTGTTCAAACAGGCTTTCAAGTCCCTGAAATCACTTCTGAAGAAGTCACTGATCAATGTTAACATAGAGTGTGTATCAACTGTAACTGATCAGAATACATTGCTTTCAACTGCTGATCAATCTATGTGCCTTCTCATTTGAAGAATGAATCTGCGCCTGTCCGCGCCAATCACATTGCATTAGAGGAAGATTCAGAAGATAACTATGAGAATGTCTCAGTGAAACAGAGAAAAGATTAGCTTCTGTTCAAATTTATAAACAGAAGCTTAAAGAGATTGAACAACAATAATTTGAAGAGAAGATGATAATGAATGTAATTCTTGTATTCACTGTGATTAATAACATGTATAATATGAAGACTATGATAGATAGTGATCTATGCTACTATGCAATGATAAAATCTTCAGTTGTAAGATGTTATAATCTTCAGCATATCTCTCTATCAAAACCCCAACTTCTCACAGAATTTAATAATTCAAAAGACATTTGTATCTGTTACATAGTGAAGCTGATCATAGATGTAGAAGAACATCAACATGAAGATGTCTATGCATATGAAGTTGATAATCTTGATTATAATCTTATGTTAGAACTTGTCTGACTATCTGAACAAGGCATCTTATTGAATACTTGAAATTGAAGCTTGATATTCTCTAACAATGATAGAGTTTACAAAGATGACATTCACAAGATCATGAACCTGACACAGATCTCTGTCAACACATATAAAATACTCTGAAAAAGAAGTCATTATTAAAATCACTGACAGAGTCATTAACAGCAAGATCATGTATCAATCTATTCTGTCAGTCTGACTGATATCAAAAAAGCCCTAGAAAAGTTATTCTGTGTTATAATAACAGATTCTCATACAAAACTCTCTTAATAATATCATGAATATCTAGATGTCTTTCAATAAGATAATATTATGAATATACTCTTCTTATGAGATTCTGAAGTGAATCACAGTATTAAGTTAGAGAAAAAGAATGATAAGAATTCTGAACTGTCATGAGACTCTCTTTATAACATGTTCTGAGATGAACTTCTTCTTCTTTGAAAGACACTTAATGATCTGTTGAATAAAGAATTCATATGCATTAGCAACTCTTCTGTCACAGTCTCTATTCTCTTTGCAAAGAAACCAGGTGAAGAACTCTGATTCTGTGTGAACTACTGAGGTCTGAACAGATTGACAAAGAAAGATTGATATTTCTTATCTCTTATCAATGAAACTCTAGCATGGATCAGATGAGCTCAATGATTTATAAAACTAGATGTTATCATCACATTTCATAAGATTCATATCACTGAAGAAGATAAATGACTTACAGTATTCTGAACATGTTATAACCTCTTTGAATGAATAGTCACACTCTTTGAACTAGCTAATGCTCTCAGTATATTTCAGAAGTATATTAACTGAGCACTCTGAGACTTTCTTAATGAGTTTGTATCTGCTTATCTAGATAACATTCTCATCTTCACTGATAAATTCAGAAAAGAATATCAAGAATATGTGTAAAAGATATTATAACAGTTATAAGAAGCAGAACTACTGATAGATATTGATAAGTGTGATTTTAAAGTTAAGAGTATCAAGTATCTGAGTTTTATTATAGAAGCTGATAAGAGAATTCAAATGAATTCTGAGAAAGTCTTCATCATTCTTGAATGAGAAGCTCTGTATACTGTGAAAGATGTATAAAGCTTCATCAGATTTGTTAACTTCTATTGATGATTTATACAAAACTTCTCAGATATTATGAGATCACTTACAGACCTTACTAAGAAAGACTCAGTATTTCAATGATCAGTGAATGCTGAAGCTGCATTTACACAGATGAAGAAGATGTTTATTAATATCTCTCTGCTGATAACATTTGATTCTGATCATAAGACAGTTATTGAAGCTGATTTCTCTGACTATATAACAGAAGAAGTGATATTGTAATATAATGATGAAGATATTCTATAATCATATGCTTTTATGTCTAAGAAACTGAGTCTCACTGAATGCAATTATGAGATCTATGATAAGAAACTTCTTGTGATTATATACTGTTTAGAAGAATGAGACTCTGAACTCTGAAGTGTCTCTGAATTTGAGATAGTCATAGATTATAAGAATCTCAAATACTTCACAACTATCTATAAACTTACTGAATGATAGATGTGATGATCTGAGTTTCTAAGCTGCTTTTATTTTATAATACACTACTGTTCTGACAGTCAGAACTTAATAACAGATGCTCTCTTATAACAAGAGTAAGATATATTATCTGATATAACAGATACTTGCTGAATGAACTGAGAGCACTGGCTCTTGAATCTGAAGATATTAATTGATCAAGATAGAACAGCTTACAGCATTATACATACTTCTCTGATTAGAACTGACATTGATATCTTCACTTTCTCTACACTGAATAAACTATGATATACAGCAGCTCAGACTGATGAACTTCTTCAGATTCTCACTGAAGTAGTATATCAAGAAATATCTTAATTTCTCTCAGAACTATGTATCAGAACTGATATCTTAGAATACTTAATTAATAATAATAATACTCTACAATTCTATAAATGATGCTGAGTCTCTCACTCTGAACTCTTACATACTTAGATAATGCAAGAGATGCATGATTCATGTATAACTGATTATTCAGACTGTAAATAACTGTATAGAATGATCTTCTGAGAATTCTACTGATCTGAGATATTAAACAGTATCAGACACTTTATCTGAAACTGTAATCACTATTCTTCTATTATCTTATAAAAGAACTGTAGAAAAGATCTACTGAAATCACTCAATATCTCTGATAGAATCTGATAAGATGTAGTAATTAACTTCACTATTAATCTATCTGAGAGTAAGAGCTGCAGGAATATTCTAGTCATTATTGACTGACTGAGTAAGAGTGTAATATTGAAATCTTGTAATAAGATGAATATTGAATAAGTCACTGAAGTCTTCTTACAGAGTTCATTCTATCAGATATATAAATTGCTGAGATTAATAGTATCAGATCAGAGCTATCAATTCATGAGCACTCTCTGAATAAGAATCTGTCAAGTTCTTAAGATTATATATTATCTGTTAACTGTCTATCACTCTAAGACTGATAATATATCAGAATGAATAATTCAGACTGTAAAGAATTATCTTTATAAGTTCTGTAATTACTTATAAGATGATTGACATAATCTTCTTCTACACACAGAGATTGCTATTAACAGTTAAGATGCTGTTTTAACAGATATAAGCTCATTCTTTCTTACATACAGATATTATATGAAAGTGTTGAATCTTCTAGAGATTATACAGTTCATACTGAACTCTCACAGTTCAATTCAGATTGCTGATAATATAGTAATGAAGCTCTGAGACACTTATGACTGAGCAGAGGTCTTCATAACAATTATAAAACAAGATTAAGAAGATTAAACTAATATCTGACAAGATTTCACAGAGCAGTATAAGATAGAAGATCTTGTATAATTGAATCTCAAGAATATACAAATCACATATTTATCTTGTACACTAGACTACTGCCATGTCAGATATAAAGTGATAGAAGTTCTAGATAGTCACAACTACTGTCTTAACACATCATCAGAAATTCATGATGTATTTCACATGAGCTTGCTCTGCTGTGTCATTATTAATCTGTTCTCTTCTCAGCTGTCTTCTGACTGACAGCCGCCAGGCATTATAGAAGAAGATAATGAGCTTGAGTGAGAGATTGAAGATATTCTCAATGAGAGATTTCACAGCCGCAGCTGACAATATCTGATGAAATGAGTCAGCTATGATCAACTGACCTGAACTCTGAGTTTCATGTTATCTGAAACAGTGATCCTTGACTGATGAGAACTGCTTCTGGAAAGAGAGGGCTAATGTGGCAGGCTGCGCCTGATCAATCATATAGACTATTTCATTACACTTCATAGATTCTTCCATTCCCGATCGCTGATCCGCGGCCGCTACGAATGTGTACACTCTGATTCTCGGCCATTCCTGATCATCAATCCGCGGCTGCTATGAACGCGCGTAGCATACGCTTCAATTCTCAGCCATTTCTGATCACCAATCCTCAGCCACTACAAATGCGTGTATATTCTTCCGCCTCAAAGCTCCACCACATACATCATCACATACACATATAAATATTCATCTTGATCACTGATTCTCACACTTTCTCTTTCTTTCCTTTTCTTTCCTTCTCTAATATTTTTATCTTTGTTATATAAGACCTATCTATTATACCAATCTATTCGGCGTAGGCCTCTTACAGTAGCTGATTATAAAGTTCAAGTTTAATGAAATAATCAAGGAAATTTCACTGAACTCTTTCAAAGTCTGTAAAACAGAGTCTTGAGAAGAATTCTGAGAGTATTCAAATCATCTTCTATTAAAGTAATGAAAATTGAAGCTTCAATTCCTTCTTCTGCTATTAGATTTGAAAAGACCTGTATGAACTATGCTCTGAGAGTTGTAAAGATGAGCTCAAATTATATAATCAGAGAAAGAGTCTCTTCTTTATTTTCATCAATTAACTCTGAAAATGAACTGAATTGAAATAGATTTCTTGATTGAAATGAAATTAATTCTTTAAAGAAAATGTCTTCTCAACTGTACAGACTATACTCTCTGATTAAAAATCAATTTTCTTCTTTAAATATTGAAAAAGTTGATCATGAGAAGTTATCTCTCTAAAGAAAAAAGCTTGAATCTCTTATAAACTTATAAATAAGTGAACTATTAAAAGAGAAAGAATATGAACAGTATTTGAAGAGAATTTCTACAATTAATATAAATGACTCTATTCTGATTTATTCAGATGACTCAAAAAATGAGAACTTGAATAGATTAGACACAGACATTGCTTATACTGAAGATAATATCAATTTTATCTCAGATTTCTGAAATCTAGGCTCTGAATATGAAGTCTTTGATGCTGAACTATTTGTAATAGTGAAAGCTTTCAAACTCATTGAAATAAAATCTTATAAAAGAGAAAATTGTTTGAAAGAGATATGAATATTCTCTGATAGTCAAGCTGCTTTAAAAAGACTTAGAAATAGTCAGATTTATAATAATCAAATGAATCTTGAACTGATCTTAAACTCTGTTTTAAAAATTCAAAAGAGAAGAATATTAAAGCTGAGAATTCATCTGCACTAAGTTCCTACTCATATGAATATTCATGACAATGAATTAGCTGATTCAGCTGTAAAAAAGAGTGTAGAATTAAGCAGATCTGTTCAAAAAATTATATTCTGATCTTTTATAAAGAGAAAAATAAAAGAATCTTATTTAGATAAGTGAAATGAAAGCTGACAGAAACAAAAGAAGAATATATATTATTCAAGATTTAAAATAAAATCTAAGTGAAAATCTTGTTTAATTAAATATAAAAAGAAAATATTCTCATCTATAATACAGCTGAAACTAGAATATGACTATTTCAAATCTTATATACAAAGATTTGATGATAGATTTGACTCAATAGAATGCTTATTCTGTAATATAAATGAGAATTCTGAGTATATTATAATGCACTGTGTATTATACAATAGTCTCAGAGTCAGATTGAAAGAGAAGTATAATCTAAATCAATTAAATATGAGATTCTTATTCTCAACTAAGACAGGAATTAAATACTTAATAGACTTTCTATCAGAAACTCAAGCAGCTATAAGAAAATAACTAAATTTAGAATTATCTGAATATGAAGAGAAGAAAATCAATCAGATATAGTCTGTTAAAACAGCTATACACTCTCTTTTAATAATTTATTTTGTTATAGTCTCTCTTTACTTTATCTTTTTCTTTATCTTTTTCTTTCAATTTCTTTCTATCTATCTATTTAATGTGTCTATCTTTGAGACTGTATTCTTTTTCTCTTTTCTTTTGTCATGATATTGTCAAATGATTTCAAAGTATTAAAAGATGTTAAAACACTGCAATTTGTAAACAGTTTTTGTATTCTGAGCTAGAATTTTCTGATTCTGCATATCTGAAATTAATGAATGTATAATAGTTAACTTTACAGACATAGAAAAAACTCTGAGAACTAAAGTTCTCAGATAGATATCATAGTCTCTAACTGCATACATCTATAATTGAAGAATAATAATAATAATAATAGCATTACTTTTTAAAAAATTAAAAATAGTCTAAAAAAAACCTTAAAATGTCTAAAAATAGTAACTTTATGTTAAGAATAAGACTAAATGAGATTAAATGAGATCACTTTCTCATTTTTTTCAAGTCATGATCTCATTTTAAGATCTGATATATAGTCACTTTACATGTTTTTTTAATAGCCAGTCCCAGTGGGATTCACGCCAAGAAATGTATGGGACCAGACCAAATGGGACCAAACATGAAATTCATGGTCCCGGCGGTCAGTCTACTCGAGGGGGGGTGTTGGCCGTTACGGCTGTTGCGGTTAGCGATCTCCCTAGATCACGTGACCCACCACTATATTAAGCTCTTTGTAGATAGATCTATCAATACAACCTTCAACTATCCTACAAATGTGGCCCATGCCGTGTATTGATTATCAAGCACTTAATAAGCTTATAATTAAAAATGAATTCTCACTGTCACAGGTTTAACAGCAGTTGAATACAGTCAGAAACATCTGATATCTATCAAAGATTAATCTTCTCTCAGAATATTGACAGATTTATATAGACAAACTATCAGTATCTTGAACGAGGCCACATGT
The DNA here is from genome assembly GCF_000003855.2 of Blastomyces gilchristii SLH14081. Taxonomy (NCBI): domain Eukaryota; kingdom Fungi; phylum Ascomycota; class Eurotiomycetes; order Onygenales; family Ajellomycetaceae; genus Blastomyces; species Blastomyces gilchristii. Next base: position 6,586,960 of record NW_003101681.1, on the reverse strand, counting down.
ATTGTTGTCCAGTGAGATGGTTTTACAGAACGTATACCTACCATTATTCCGGAGACTACTCCGTCTCTCTAGACCAAGCAACATGCGACCACCGCTTCACCTGCGCAAATGGTGCAGAAATGGTTATTCCAATTGACGGGCTCCGAAACACCAAGACCACACGCATGGCACATGCACGGGAACGGAGGCGCACGAGACAAGCTGCAAAATGTATGGTCTGCCTACTGTGCAAGAGGCTCGGGCTGTTATTATTGAGAAAGAAGCGCGGAAGAAAAGGGACCACGAGTCACGAAGCCGGTATGAAGCCGTAGTAGAGAAGTATGGGACAGAAATGCGCTGGCGCAAGAGACCCCGGGGTTATTGATAGATGTATAAAACGGCGGATAAAGCGCAAGAACAACCTCGGACTCTTAAGGCGGACTGCAGGGAGATCGCGGAAGATGATAGAACTAACTCATAGAAGCGATAGGATTTGGAAGTGAAGAGGAGAATTTGAACAATGTACTATATTATATCACACAGATTATCTGTACCAAATATGCACAGTATATAAAATAATATAAAATATCTGCCTCTGCAAAGTGATCTGGAAATACATATTGCGGATCTACGTATTTTGATTACGCCCTAGTGGGCTGCCAGCGCGCCAAATCCCGGTTCTACATTGTATCACAGTGACGTAAGTTTACCAACCCAGCATCACGAAACTCGCTTCATCTTCCCGTGATTATTTGGCATCCATGGCATATGGCCCGACTCTCTCACATCGCTAGACGCAGACTCATAACTAACTATTTGCGGATACGCTCTATGATATACTGACTGCCCTTCCTTGGTGTTTCTTTTGGGCGCACCACTCCACGAACGATTATTACCTGAGCTGATTAGACTCTTTTGACTCCCACTCCTGACTTTCACTCCCTCTCATACACGAATTGAAACTACACTCCGCCAAATCACGAAATATCACATATCTCTTTGATTTTAAATAAAGCGATATCTAATTCCGGGATGGTACATAACGTCCCCCAGCCGGGACCGGCCAGGTTGAAGAGAAACGCGGGTCCAGACGAGTGGCTTGAAGCTGCGAAAGATTGTAAATATCTCTCAGAACATCATATGAAGCAGCTATGTGAGATTGTCAAGGAATTCATGATGGAAGGTTCATATCCCCGAGTTGTTCTATTCTGCGTTGAAAGAAAAGTTCAAGCTCATGGCGGAATTGCTGCTAAAGCCTCTTCTATCTACAGAGTCAAACATCCAGCCGGTATCCGCCCCAGTAACAATATGCGGCGACATCCACGGCCAATTCTACGACCTCCTCGAACTGTTCCGTGTTGCGGGTGGTATGCCGAATGACAGCAATGTCGAATCGCCAACAGCCCCACCAACTATTATCACGTCAGATGACATCGAGCCACCTTCCTCCATCACAGATCCGAAATTAAGAAGGAAGATTAGGCAAAATGTCGACGGGCCGAATACTAGCGACGCAGATGAAAATGTCGCTTCTTCTGCTGCCGATGAGAAGTCGGAGGACACATCACAATTGAGCGGCGTGCCCAGCGGGAATTTTATATTTTTGGGAGACTATGTGGATAGAGGATATTTTAGTTTAGAGACATTGACATTATTGCTCTGTTTAAAGGCTAAGTCTGTATTCCCTTAACGTTTCCTCATTTTACTTGCTGTCTTCTCCTACCCTCACCCCTTTATGTCGCAGGCACTAACGGTACCCCTTTCGATTAGATACCCAGAAAAAATTACGCTTGTCCGGGGCAACCATGAATCCCGACAGATCACACAGGTATACGGATTTTACGAAGAATGTTTTCAGAAATATGGCAACGCCTCCGTGTGGAAAGCGTGCTGTCAGGTGTTTGACTTTATGACTCTTGGGGCAATAGTGGACGGGAAAGTACTCTGCGTACATGGTGGCCTGAGCCCAGAGATTCGGACACTAGACCAGGTGCGGGTGGTTGCTCGAGCTCAAGAGATTCCACATGAAGGGGCCTTCTGCGACCTCGTCTGGTCGGACCCGGACGATGTAGAGACGTGGGCCGTGAGCCCGAGAGGAGCTGGTATGTTGCTATCCTAACCTTTGGAAAGATGCGTGCGCCGTCAGATTGAACAACTGACTAACACAAATACCCAATTTTTCCAATTTTCTAGGCTGGTTATTTGGCGACAAAGTAGCCGAAGAGTTCTGCCAAGTAAATGACCTGACCCTGATAGCGCGCGCACACCAGCTCGTGAATGAGGGCTACAAATATCACTTCCAGAAGCAGAACGTGGTCACTGTATGGAGCGCGCCGAATTACTGCTACCGATGCGGGAATATGGCATCCGTGTGCGAGATAGGCGAGGACTTGAAACCGACATTCAAGCTATTTTCGGAGGTGCCGGATGATATGAGACATGTGCCAAATATGAGGCCCGGGAGGAGCGAGTATTTCTTATAGATGTTCTTGTTACATTTTTCTCCTCTTTTCTAATTTGGTTTTTCCCCCTTGTTTCTTTTCCCATTTTGTCCAACTTCTTAATGAGGTGATGCCTTTTTCTATTTCTATTTTTGTCTCATATCAGCTTCGAGTATCCCCATCATCCCCTTTCTCGCGCTGTTTTGCGCTGTATATATATACAAGCCAGTTTCATTCATCCGCTGCACAGCGTGCTTTTGGACTTGTGCTCCCGGTTGGATATGATATCCTTGTATCTTCTTCATCCATCCATCCATCCATCCATCTATCTATCCACATACCTACCTACATATGCTCTAGAAATAGTGAAAAACGACATACAAGGATGTGTGAAGAATGTTTGAGAGGAGCTTACAACTTCACACTGACAGACCATCGTTTGCGTATTGCTCTCTTCCTTCGTCTTCCTATTGGTATGACACTCATAGATATATATATAGTGCACATGAACTTGCTACTGGCGAAACAACTGCTATAATCTTTCATTCCCCATGCTCCCTACATGTATATATCCCCTTCGCCCTATACACATGTACCTATCCCATCCATGTGAATCAGAACAGGCACGCAGAGTTACACGTATCTAACAATTTACTTTTCCATGTCAAGATAGCTACTACTATACCTTAAGGTTAGATATATAAAACTTATCTCATATCAATTCAAAATTCCATCAACTAGCCCAATTACCTCACTCTTGCAATAAAGCAAACCTTGAACCGTACATGCCAACTGAAAAGGGGACGTTCGAGTTTCCACGTCCAACCACTTTTACTTTTTATTTTTATTTGTACTTTTATTTGTTTATTTTTGTTTAATTTTTTTTTTCCTTTCCTCTCATATATCTCCCCCACTTTTGTTATATGTATAAACGGTTGAGGGGTAAGTCAAGTGTAGTGTTGGAACCAGCCAGATCTTAGGCACTCAGTGAGCGGACATATATCCACAATATACGGGTTTCACAAACTTGTCATGAGTCTTTCACATTCTCCAGTAGCTAAGCTGTGCATGGTTTGGTTCATACGGAAAGATAGTTAAGCAGGCAACTCGGTTCCTACGTTAGATAGGTGGACAATTTTCCCAAGCAGACATGAGAGGAAATGTGAACCGTCAAGGGCAAAAAGAAAAGGCTGTACAGAGTACTACGTAGTCAACCCTCGAATCGACGCGAGAATAACAAGTCGCCGAGGCTAGCTACTCCGTACTAGCGAGCTAAAACAAATACATCAGGCATCAATCAAATTAACTAACTAACTTAAGCTAAAACAGGCGTGAAAGAAAAAAGCTGAAAAAAAAAAATTCGTCAGCTCAAATAACTACCCCGCTCAATTTTCTTCATATTCATATTCATACTCATTTCATATTAACCGAAAAGGGCGTCACCCAGGCGAATGCGGACGGATTTCACTTGGGTATAGTTGTCGAGTGCGTATTCTAGCGACAAACATATCAGTGAGATGAGACTCGTTTGGGAGAGGGGAAAGGAGAGGGGAAATAAAAACGGAGACTGAAGAATAAAAAAATAAACTTGGACAAGGCTTACCTCCCAACTCACGGCCGAGACCGCTCTCCTTGAAGCCGCCGAAAGGAGCTTGGTAAGAGATCATGTTGTAGTTGTTGACCCAGACGGTGCTGACAGGAGTTAGATTTTGTATAAAAACTAAATATGAAGAATGAAAACTCACCCAGCCTTCAGTTCGTTGGAGACACGGATGGCAGTGTTGAGGTTCGTGGTGTGGACGGCAGCGGCAAGACCTGAACAGACCAGCTAGTCAATCACATATTTCCACAATACTATAATGGAGAGGAAAGAGGCAACAAAAAACACTAACCATATGAAGTGTTGTTAGCGATCTCGATAGCCTCTGCTTCATCCTTGAACTTCTGCACGGAGCAGACGGGTCCGAAGATCTCCTCCTTGACAATCTTCATGTCCTCGGTGACATTGGTGAAGATGGTTGGCTGGATGTAGTAGCCCTGGTTACCTAGACGCTCACCACCAATCTCGACCTTGGCACCGGCGGCCTTTCCTTCCTCAATGTAGCCCATGATACGGTCGAACTGGATCTGGGAGATTTGGGGACCCTGGAAGGTGTCGCCGTGGAACGGGTCGCCGACCTTGTTCTGCAGAGCACGGGCCTTGAAGCGCTCGAGGAACTTGTCGTAGATACCCTCCTCGACCAGGATACGGCTACCGGCACAGCAGCACTGGCCATGGTTGAAGTAGATACCGAAATTGACCCAGGAGATGGCGTTTTCGATATCTGCGTCATTGAAGACGATGTTGGGGCTCTTGCCGCCCAACTCGAGGGTGACCTTCTTCAGGTTGCTCTTGGCAGCGGCCTGCAGGATCTGGCGGCCGACAATGGTGGAGCCGGTGAAGGCAACCTTGTCAATGTCCATGTGGGAGGCGATAGCAGCACCGGCGATACGGCCAATGCCCGAGATGATGTTGATGACACCTGGGGGGAAGCCAGCCTCGACGACGAGCTGTCCTACGTAAAGGGCAGAAAGAGGGGTCTGCTCAGCGGTTTTGAGGATGACGGTGTTCC